>NC_057746.1:1249401-1257639 GCF_004010195.1 Chiloscyllium plagiosum
CCATTAAGTGTATAGGTCCTGCTAAGATTTGCTTTCCTAAAATGCAGCACCTCATTTATCTGAATTAAACTCCATCTGCCATTCCTCAACCCATTGGCCCACCTGATCAAGATCCCATTGTAATCTAAGGTAATCTTCTGACCACTACACCTTCAATTTTGGTGTCATCTGCAAACTTACTAACTATACCTCCTATGTTCACATCCAGATCATTTATTTAAAAAGAAAATTAGAGGACCCAACACTGATCCTTGTGGCACTCCACTGATCACAGGCCTCCAGTCTGAAAAACAACCCTACATCATCCTGTCTTCTACCTTTGAGCCAGTTCTGTATGTAAGTGACTAGTTCTCCCTGTATTCCATAAGATCTAACCTTGCTAACCAGTCTCCCATGGGGAACCTTGTTGAATGCCTTACTGAAGTCCATATAGATCACATCTACTGCTCTACCCTCAATCCTCTGACTTCAAAAAACTCAATTCAAGTTTGAGAGACATGATTTCCCATGCACAAAGCCATATTGACTATCCCTAATCAGTCCTTGCCTTTCCAAATACATGTACAACCTGTCCTTCAGGATTCCCTCCAACAACTTGGCCACCACCAACATCAGGCTCTGGTCTATAGATCCCTGGCTTGTCCTTTCCACTTTTCTTAAATAATGGTGCCACATTAGCCAACCTCCAGTCTTCCGGCACCTCACCTGTGACTATTGATGATACACTTCCCTAGCTTCAGAGTTCTAGGTTACTCCTGATCAGGTCCTGGAGATTTATCCACCTTTAGGCATTTCACGACATCCAGCACCACCAGCTCTGTAATATGGACATTTTTCCAAGATGTCACCGTCTATTTCCCCACATTCTATATCTTCCATGTCCTTCTCCACAGTAAATACTGATGCAAAATACTCATTTAATATCTCCCCTATCTCCTACAGCTCCACAAAGACCACCTTGCTGATCTTTGAGGGGCGCTATTCTCTGCCAAGTTACCCTTTTATCCTTAATGTATTTGTAAAAATACATTGGATTCACCTTAACCCCATTTGCCAAAGCTCTCATGTCCCCTTTTTGCCCTCCTGCTTAAAGTATACTCCTACTGCCTTTAAAATGAACAAAAAAAGTGTATGTAACATAACACTCACTAGCTAGTTTCAGAGATACATGACCTGACAGATTGCCAAGTTTAAGTATATGTTACTGATATTAAAATATTTCTGGTAATACATTAACAATAGTATTTAACTCCACTAATTTATTGGAGTTCATTGAAGTAGATCAGGGGAAACCAGTAAACATACTTCAATTTCCAGAATTTTTGATAAGATGTCACAAAGGTTTTGAAGAAAAATAGAAGCTCATGGTGTTGGGATGACATTGATCTTTATGAAGATTAGCTGGTTAACAGGAGCCAGACAGCAGGAATAAAAGGGTCATTTTCAGGCTAGCAAGATGTCACAAGAGGTGTGCCACAGGGGTCAGAGCTGGGGCCTCAACTCAACATTAGATAGATGATTTGGATGAAGGGACCAGGGGTATGGCAGCTAAATTTGCTAATAATACAAAAATAGGTAGGAAAGGGAGTTGTGTAGAGTACATACGGAGCCTACAAAGGGATATAGTCAGTTTAAGTGGGCAAAGATCTGGCAAGTGGAGCATAATGTGGGAAAGTGAAACTGTTAGTTTGACAAAAAAAAGTTTAAAAAGGCATATTATTTAAATTGAGAGAATTGCAGTTCTGAGATGCAGAGAGATCTGGGTATCTACCTGCCTGGATCACAGGATTAGCACTGCTGCCTTACAGCACCAGGGAGCCAGGTTTGATTCCAGCCTCAGGTGACACTGTGGAGCTTGCACATTCTCTCCAGGTCTGCATGGGTTTCCTCCCACAGTACAAAGATATGCAGATTAGGGTGAATTGGCTATGCTAAATTGCCCAGTGTTCAGGGATGTGTGGGTTAGGTACATTCGTTAGAGGGAATGTAAAGTAATAGTGTAGAGGAATGGGTCCAGATAGGATACTCTTCAGAGGGTTGGTGTAGACTTATTGGGCCAAGTGGCCCATTTCCACACTGTAGAGATTCTATGAATCAAAATGAGTAATCAAGAAAGCTAATAGAATGTTATGTTCTATTGAGAGAGGAATTAAATGCAAGAGTAGGG
The DNA here is from genome assembly GCF_004010195.1 of Chiloscyllium plagiosum. Classification (NCBI taxonomy): domain Eukaryota; kingdom Metazoa; phylum Chordata; class Chondrichthyes; order Orectolobiformes; family Hemiscylliidae; genus Chiloscyllium; species Chiloscyllium plagiosum. Next base: position 1,251,569 of record NC_057746.1, read on the forward strand.
AGGTTATGCTTCAGGTATACAGGGCATTGTGGAAACCACATCTGGAGTACTTTGCACACTACTGGTCACTACTTATGGAAGAATCTTAATGTGATGCAAGTAGTTCAGAGAAGGTTTACAAGATTATTGTCTGGAATGAGCAGATTACTTTATGAGGAAAGGCTGACAGGCCAGGCCTGCATCTTCTGGAGTTTAGAAAAATCAGAGGTAACAACTGTAACAAGATCCTGACAGCACATGACTGGGTAGATGTGGAAATGATGCTCCTTGTGGGAGAATCTAGAAGAAAGATTGCAGAATAAAAATAAGGAGTTACCCATTTAAGACAGATGAGGTACACATTTTTCTGAGGGTTGAGTGTCTTTAGAATTCCCTTCCTCAAAAGGCTGTGGATGCAGAATATTTAAATATTAAAAGGTAGAAGTAGATAGATTCTTGATTACTGAGGAGATGAATAATCAACAGGGATGTGCAGAAATATGGAGTTGAAATTACAATCAGATCAGCTATTATCTTACTGAATACGCTCAAAGGGTTCATGTTGGTACAAGATAGAAGTAGAGAGGATGTTTCCACTGGTGCAGGTGAAACAGGAACAAGAGGGCATAGCCTCAAGATGAGATGGAGAGATTTAGGACTGAATTGAGAAGAAACTTCTTCACCCAGAGAGTTGTAAATCTATAGAATTTCTTGCCCAGTGAAGTAGTTGACGCAACTTCAGTAAACATTTTAAAGCTAAGTTTTTTTTTAAACAATAAAGGAATTAAGGGATATAGTGAAAGTGCAGGTAAGTGGAGCTATGCCCATGAAGAGATCAGCCATGATCTTATTGAATGGCAAAACAGGCTCAATAGGCCAGATGGCCTAGTCCTGCTCCTCGTTAGTTCGTGCAAAGAGAAATCCTTTATACTCTGATGAATGCAACTCATCTTCCAATGTCAGTAAACTTTCAGGTTTTGTCTTGTACAATAAGGGGAAGACCAAATCTAAACACGTGAGGAAACCAAGAGAACTGATATGTAAATAGGGAAGGGAAGATTGGAGGTCATGCAGTAGCTTGGAATCAAAGTAGGATGCTTTAACGGGTGACTGATAGAAAAGGGAACTATTAAAATATCACAGTAGCTTCAGAGGATGTTGATATGGCCAAGTGTCCTTTTAAGAGGAATATAGTCAAGGAAGCAAGAGACTGCTCATTGAGCAAAATTAACTTAGGAAAGGAAACGGGAGGGAGAAGAGATGGGAAGCAGGTGTTCAGATCTGACAGGTTCTCCTGCCCATATCTGACTATGCTCTCAATCTTACAAACAGGTCCTTGATTGAATTCTTCAATTTAATTGCAGGAAAAATTGGCTTGTGGCAATGGTCAATAATATTGATTTTACTTCACTGCTTTGTCCTAGAGCAGCAGAGACTAGGAGAGCAAGAATCACTGGCAATTGCTGTGGTCCAATCAGATTAGATAATGACCAAAGTTATGCAGCAGATATGCTGAACCCATGGGTAAAAGAGAGAAGCCTGCTGGGCATTTGTATTAAAGATCAGTACCATCCACAGTAATCACAATGTAAGGTATGAAAACAAGCTGGAGGGGAAGATAACAGCACATTTCCCTAGCCCTCTGAATGCCCACTGGGGGGGGGGGGGGGGGGGGGGAGATATTTTGGGCAGTTACTATCATTTGAAATATCAAATTAAGTCAACTTATTCAGACATAATCGCATCTCCCTGGCAAGTGGAACTTGAACCCAGGCCTTCTGGTTTATAGATAAGGACATGACCACTAGTGCAAGACATCCCCCTCTCCACACCCCAAAGGCAGGGATCTACCACTGCACAACAAGAGCCCCACAATTCAAGATTGTTTAAGGTCAGTCATCACAGTCCATGGATATATCTGCAGGAGTTCCTCACTCTAGAAATATTTTCAAATCAACCTGTTCAAATATTTTATTATGCACTTCTACAGCAGGTGGGGCTTAACCCCCCATCTCCTGGCTCAGGTAGGGACTTTACCAGTGTGCCATAACAGCCTTCCTAATTTGGTTTCAACTTCAAAATATTTTGAATAGAGACAATATCACTAAGCAATCATACCATGAAATCTAGGGGAATTAAGTCACATGAACATCAGATTAATGTCAAAATTATGGTTCATTATTACCAACCAAACCAGTGAGTATATCCAATATTAACCAAAAAAGTATCTTTTACTCAATATCACCGGTATAAAATAAAAGTTGCAGTACTCATCATAATGCTTCACTGTCCTTAGGTGGGGGACATACACCAAACAGGAAGTAGTTTGAGGAACCATGAACCTTCCATTAAACACTTCAGAGCTTCCAGAGTTGATTCAATAACTAAAAACCACTGCTCCCATTTGTTGATGGTAGTTGTATGTAATGCTTCTGCATTCTTATTCATACCAACACAGCTTTTGTTTATTTACTTGTCTGATTATTACATACGCAGTGTCAGATGTACAGCACAGAAACCAACCCTTTGGTCCAACTCATCCATGCAACCCAGATATCCCAACCTAATCTAGTCCCATTTGCCAGCACTTGCCCATATCTCTCTAAACCCTTCCTATTCATAAACCTTATTAATGTTGGAATTGTAGCAGCCTCCATCACTTCCCCTGGCAGCTCATTCCATACACGCACCACCCTCTGCGTGAAAAATTTGTCCCTTAGGTCCCTTTTATATCTTTCACCTCTCACCCTAAACCTATACCACCTAATTTTGAGCTTCCCCACCCCAGGGAAAAGACTTGTATATTTATCCTATCCATGCCCCTCATGATTTTATAAATCTCTGGAACCCTCAGCCTCTGATGCTCCAGGGAAAACAGCCATTCAACCTCTCCCTATAGCTCAAACCGTAGCAACATTCTTTTAAATCTTTTTGGAACTTGTCAAGTTTCACAACATCCTTCTGATAGAAAGGAGACCAGAATTGCAAGAGATATTTCAATTAAACAATCAAGAAAGAAAGAATCGCTCTATTCAGTACTGCAGACTCTCAGCAAGGTTAGACTTTAAAAATTATGAACACATCTGTTCTTGTGCTGGGTGAGTGAGTGAGTGAGTGAATGTATGTACGTGCGTGTGCGTGTGTATCCCTTCTGACCATGTGTTTGCTTTGTTTGTCTGCCTTTTCTCCTTTTAAAAGTGCCATTGTTTAAACTTTTTTCTCCAAACTCCAAAACAATGCAACAACATATGAAACATTAATTGTTGCTTCTGGAATTCAAGGAAATAACCTCCAACACCAAAAGATCTCAAAAAGGAACAACTCTTACAGCCACAGTTTTCTTTCAGTCCTCCACCTTGGATTATCCAGAATACCAATGTACAATCATCAGAACAATATTAGGCTATTCAGCCCTTTAAGTCTATTGCTCTCTTCAATAAGATTATAGTTGATCTTGTGTGGTCTCAGCTCTACTTCCTTAACTCTTGACTCCTTGGATTTTTTGATAAGCTTCAGTGAGATTGCCTTGAATAAATCCAGCCTCCACTGGCTGCTGGGATGAAAATTTCACATTCTCATGACCCTCATACGTCAAGTCTTAAAAAGGAGACTTCCTCTTAAAACTATTTACTGAGTTCTCCCCATAAAAGGGAACATTCCCTGACATTTCCTAGTATCATATCCCTTCATTTTTTTGATCCAATAAGGTCACTTAATTTTTCTAAACATCAACATACATGGAGCTAATGGTTCAGCCTTGCCTCCCAAGAGAAGTCCTTGACCCCAGGAATCAGTCAACTAAACCTTTTCTGAACTGCTTCGGAATCAGTTATGCCCAAGAGACCAAAACTATACACTACTCCAGATGTGATCTCAGCAAAATCCTGTACAACTACCACACAAAGTTAATTACTATTCTCCTTGCAGTAAGCGATAACATTCCTTTTGCATCACTGTTCTATGACATCTCTCCCCATTTAAATTATCTATTATTCCAGCCAAAATGGGAGTGTTCACATTTATCTACATAATCCTCCACCTATCAAATTTTAACCATTCACTTAACTCCTTTGCATACTCACCTCTTAACTTGGTTTCATTAAATTTCACTACATACATTAAGTCCACTCATCCAGCTTAAATGGTAGATAATTGAGATTCTCATCTCATCCCTGTGGCATTCTATAGAGACAGCTTGCCATTTAGAGTCAAAGATACAGCACAGAAACAGACCCTTCAGTCAAACTTGTACATGCTGAACAAATATCCTAACCTAATCTAGTCCCATTTCCAGCACCCAGCCCATATCTCTCAATCTATTCATATACCCACTTAGATGCCTTTTAAATGCTGTAATTGTACCAGCTTCCACCATTTCCTCTGGCAGCTTATGCCATACACACACCACCTTCTGTGAGAAAGAGTTGCCCTTTAGGTACCTTTAATATCTTTTCTCTCATCCTAGAGATATGCCCTCTAGATCTGGGCTCCACCACCCCAGCAAAAAGATCCATTTATGCTACTCATGTCCCTCATGATTTTATAAACCTCTTGAAGTCACCTCTCAGCCTCTGACACTCCAGGGAAAATAGTCCCAGCCTGTTCAGCCTCTCCCTGTAGTTCAAATCCAACCCTGGCAACATCCTTGTAAATCTTTTCTGAACCCTTTCAAGTTTCACAGCATCTTTCCGATAGGAAGAGACCAGAATTATTCCTACTCTACTTCTGGTTAGATAATCGATTTTTATCCATGATCATGTGTTATTCCTAAACTATCTTGTACAGCAAACTTTGTGGCATCTCAAATACCTTTGGAAATCATGTACACCATTCTGATTACTGTGGGTATTAATGCATCAAAACTATAGGATTACTAACAATTTCTCTTTTGCAAAATCACATTAGTTTTTCCTGACCACACCACAATTTAAAGAACTTGTGTAACCTCAGTTAAGAATCCCTTCATCCTATGACAAATGTTAGGCTAACTGGATAAGAGTTTCCAGTCTTCTGCCTCCCTTTTTCCAACCTATTGGGCAAACTGTCATTTAAGTCGTTTTCCATCACATCTTCCCTTTATCTTTGTACCTTGCACACCTTCCTGACTAGACTTTTATGACTGCTTGAAACATTTTACATTTTTAAAAAGTAATTAACCTGGAACATTAACCACTTCATTCAATAAATGCTTTCATTTCAGCTGAGCTTTTCCAGCACATTTTAATTATTTTTTAAATTCAGATTTCCAGCACATTAGTAAACTAACACCCTTCTTCAAGATTCAATAGAAGACAGTTTCTACTGAAGAGAAAACTCCTGTGTCTCACAATATGACCTCCGATAACACCAGGCGGAATGCTCAAAACTGAATTGAAGGAGATATGACCAGTCTTTAAAGAAGCTTTAATATTCCATGTAAGCCCATGTTTACATGTAAACAGCTACCTTTCTCATCAGTGAAATTAACACTTCGATAATTGAAGCCAGTGACCACTATATAGAGTCATGGAGATCTATAGCATAGAAACAGATCCGTTGGTTCAACCCATCCATGCTGACCAGATATCCCAACCCAATCTAGTCCCACCTGCCAACACCCGGCCCATACCCCTCCAAACCCCTCCTATTCATATACCCATCCAAATGCCTCTTAAATGTTGTAATTGTACCAGCCTCCACCACATCCTCTGGCAGCTCATTCCATACACGTACCACCCTCAGTGAGAAAAAGTTGTCCCTTAAATCTCTTATATCTTTTCCCTCTCACCCTAAACCTATGCCCTCTCGTGACCTCTATAAGGTCACCCCCTCAGCCTCCGATGCTCCAGGGAAAACAGCCCCAGCCTGTTCAGCCTCTCCCTGTAGCTCAGATCCTCCAACCCTGGCAACATCCTTGTAAATCTTTTCTGAACCCTTTCAAGTTTCACAACGTCTTTCCGATAGGAAGGAGACCAGAATTGCACATGATATTCAATCCAGGATGGGCTTAAAAACGTATACATGACAATGCGTCAGGACATGAGGGAGCAAACCATTTCATTGCACACCACCCAAAGTGTGAACCGTGTCAGGCAGAGATAGAAACACAAAGT
>NC_057746.1:1258139-1259234 GCF_004010195.1 Chiloscyllium plagiosum
GTAGAAAAACAATGGCATGAGTTTCTGGGTGTAACTGAGGACACGGTGCAGAGGTTCATCCCAAAGAAAAGTAAGATTATCTGGGATTAGACAGCCATGGCTGACAAAGGAAGTCAGGAAATGTATCAAAGCAAAAGAGAGAGCCTATAAAGTGGCCAAGAGTACTGGGAAATCAGAAGATTGGGAAGACAACAAAAACAAACTGAGGATAACAAAGAGAAATGAGGAAGGAAAGGATCAAATATGAAGGTAAACTAGCCAGTGATATTAGAAAGGATAGTAAAAGTTTCTTTCAATACATAAGAAACAAACGAGAGGCAAAAGTAGAAACTGGGCCACTGCAAATTGATGCAGGAGGGTTAGTGATGGGAGATGAAGAAATAGCTGAAGAACATAATAAGTACTTTGTGTCAGTCTTCACAGTGGAAGACATGAGTAACATCCCAACAATTAAGGACAGCCAAGGGGCAGAGTTGAGTATAGTAGCCATTACAAAAGAGAAAGTGCTAGAAAAGCTAAAAGGTCTAAAAATTGATAAATCTCCTGGCCCCGATGGGCTACATCCTAGAGTTCTGAGGAAGGTTTTTTCAAAAATCACTGGAGCCAGGGAAAGTCCCAGATGATTGGAAAATCGCTGTTGTAACCCCCTTGTTCAAGAAAGGATCAAGACAAAAGATGGAAAATTATAGGCCGATTAGCCTAACCTCGGTTGTAGGTAAAATTCTAGAATGCATCGTTAAGGATGAGATTTCTAAATTCTTGGAAGTGCAGGGTCAGATTAGTAAGGGGAGATTGTGCCTGACAAATCTGTTAGAATTCTTTGACGAGGTAACAAGTAGATTAGTCCAGGGAAACCCAGTACAGTGGAAACTCGATTATCCGAATGTGATAGGCGGGCACTATTTCATTCGGATAATCGATTATTCAGAAAATCGATTAAATGCCTTTCCTCTGGGGCTCGGTGTTTTAAAGTCTGCTCCCCATTCAGGAGACTGCAGCAGCACACAGCACGTGACACCCCGCCCCCCCCCTCTCATCTCCCCCCCCACAACCTGGTCCAGCCCCCCAGCACAAAGCATGCGAGCCCTCATCCCC
>NC_057746.1:1261534-1265126 GCF_004010195.1 Chiloscyllium plagiosum
CTAAGAAGGAAATACGCAGAGAAAAAATGAGGAACGAAGGTAAATTGGCCAATAATATAAAGGAGGATAGTAAAAGCTTTTTTAGGTATTTGCAAGGCAAAAAAATGGTTAGGACTAAAATTGGGCCCTTGAAGACAGAAACAGGGGAATATATTACGGGGAACAAAGAAATGGCAGAGGAATTAAATGGGTACTTCAGATCTGTGTTCACTGGGGAATACACAAGCAATCTCCATGAGGTAACAGTGGCTGAAGGACCTGAACTTAAGGGAATTTATATTTGCCAGGATTTGGTGTTGGAGAGACTGTGAGGTCTGAAGGTTGATAAGTCTCCGGGGCCTGATGGTCTGCATCCCAGGGTGGCTCGGGAAATCATGGATGCGTTGGTGATTATTTTCCAGAGTTCGATAGATTAGGGGTCGGTTCCTGAGGATTAGAGGGTGGCTAATGTTATACCACGTTTTAAGAAAGGTGGGAGAGAGAAAGCAGGAAATTATAGACCAGTTAGTCTGACCTCAGTGGTGGGAAAGATGCTGGAGTCTATTGTAAAGGATGAAATTACAGCAGGCTCGAAGGGCAGAATTGCCTACTTCTGCACCTATTGTCTATTGTCTATTGCCTCTCATGCCCCCCCCCCCCGTATTTGAGGTGAGCTTGGGGATTGGCTATCTGACAGAAGGCAGAGAGTTGGAATAAAAGGTTCTCTTTCAGAATGGCAGCTAGTGACAAGTGGTGTCCTTCAGGGTTCAGTGTTGGGGCCGCAGCTGTTCACTTTATATATTAATGATCTGGATGAAGGGACTGGAGAATTCTGGCGAAGTTCGCCGATAATTGGAAGTTAGGTGGACAGTCAGGTAGCACTGAGGAGGTGGGGAGACTGCAGAAAGATTTAGACCAGGAAATGGATTAGGAAATGGCTGATGAAATTCAACTTGAGCAAATGTGACTTCCTGCACTTCGGAAAAAAGAATCCAGGCATGGACAGATTTAGAGGGGGTCAAATTAAAATGGAAATGAGGAAACATTTCTTCTGCCAGAGAGTGGTGGGCCTTTAGAATTCATTGCCACAGAGCGCAGTGGAGGCTGGGACGTTAAATGTCTTCAAGACAGAGATTGATAAATTGTTGATCTCACAAGGAATTAAGGGCTGCGGGGAAAGTGCGGGTAAGTGGTGTTGAAATGCCCATCAGCTGAGTGGTCCCGATGGGCCAAATGGCCTCACTTCCACACATATGTGTTATGATGTTATGGTTTTATTGGAGAGATTCATTTCCTGGCACCTGTATGACACGAACGTTACTTGCCACTTGTCAGCCCAAGTCTGGATATTGTCTACATCTTGCTGTATTTTAAAATGGACTGCTTCAGTTACTGAGGAGTTTTGAAAGGTGCTAAACATTGTGCAATCATTGGTAAACATCCCATTTCTGACCTTATGATGGAGGAAAGGTCATTGATGAAGCAACATAAGACAGTTGGGCCGAGGGTGCTACCCTGAGGTAGTCTTAGAGATGTCCCAGAGCTGAGATGACTGACCTCCAACAACCACAACCATCTTCCTATGTGCCTGGTATGACTCCAACTAGTTACAGAGGACAGGGGCAATCCATTCTTTGGATATGGGCATTGCAGGTTCATAGCATTTATTGTCGACCCCAATTGCCTAGAGTGCCTCCATAACATTATCTCAATCTGTGGATTAATAGTCTAGCATCTCTATGTTTCTGTCTGTGGCAGTGTCAGAAAATTGGTGGTAGTTCATGGAATGCAAAGTTACACATGAGATCCTGGGTCAGAGGGAAATAAGACAAAATATTTAACAATTTATTAATAATACAGTAGCTTCAGCAGTGAAGTTAAACCACGAGGTAATTTTTTTCCATGTCTATGTTTAAACCCAATTTTCTTTGATTCTAGCCCCCACTCACACAAGGAAATTCAGACAGACACATAGACACAGTAATGAATAAAACAAAAGGACAAAAAAAAGGTAAGATGGAACTGGATATCTCACTTAAGCTGTCTGCATGATTTGTAATCTCAAAATGACATGTATCTTGCAGGGTTTCTTAACATACCAATCAATGCAAATAGTTTTCAGTAGGCTCTGAGGAATATCCATTTCAACCTTACAACTATCTTCTGAATTTTCGATAGGTTGACAATGGGAAGATAACCAGGGAGCAATTAAACCTCATATTTGTGGGTTGTGATAGCCAAAATCCTTCTGACCTAAACACAGTTTAAAACCAGTTCAAACTTTTGTTTCTCTTTGTTAGACTGGTTGATTCCCTGTAAGGCTCCTGTCACCATTCAAACATATGCTGCCCTTTGAGCAGAGTGCAACTCTGGAATGAAAATATCTAGTGTTCTTTGAAACAAAATCAACCTGCAAATAACTTCCAGGCCTGGGCATATAAGCAAATATCTGTTTGATTGATAATTGTTAAAACAAGCTACTGCTCACAGTCCAATTGTCACCTTCAGCTTTCAGCTCACAGTTCACAGGCTCCAAACCAAAAATGGGAACAATAAACTATGGGAAATCAGCAAGGGTTCTAACACTAAAGAGATTGCTTTCAGTTGAATTTACTGCCAGAGAGGGACGGAGGGCACTATTCTATCCTAAAAACTTCTTATGCAATTTGTATCTCCGGTTTGCGAAAACAAACATCAACTTAACCCCAGAGTCTGTTGCTCGGCAATGAACAGCACAGATCCTCAGGTTTTTCCAAGTCTGCTTGTCCAGCAACTAGGGGCATAAAATCCACTTTGAAAATTCCATGGCACCCTTCTCCCAAAATTTCTAGTAATTCCAGTAAACAGCAGATTCTCTTTGACCTTCTGATCTTTGTTTCCAAAAACGTCACATGATAAAGCCTCTTTAATCCAGAAATGTCCAAACAGTTCTATATTCGAGTTTCTCGCAGTTCATAAATTAATGTGCATTCTAAGTATATTTGACACGATCCACTCCTTTGGAAGTTTCCATTGATAAAATGCCCAATTCATACAATCACTACACATAATCCAATCCCTCCATCCCTTCACTTTTTCAACGATTCTGTCATTATTTTTAAAAATCTTTTCTATATCCCTCCTGTAATATGAAGACCAGAACTGAACACAATATTCAAAGTGTAATCACTTCGATGACTTATAAACTTAGAATTATTTCACTATTCAAGCTCAGTAGTGAATTTTTAATGCATCCCAGCATCAGGATTTTTTAAAAATTGGCTGTCAATGTGCATTGGGTGCAGTATCTTCAATTTATTGTCAATCTAGAACTCTGTTCTCTTTTATTTTCTCAGTGACATTAGTAGCGCAAGTTTTACTGTCTCCAGATAGTGTGAGACCAGACAGGAGATGCAGGAGAGTCAACATTTTGGGCATGATCCCTTCATCAGAAATGTGAGGGTGCCCAAGGGGGCTGAGAGATAAATAGGAAGGGGGGTCAGGTTGGGCGGGGGGGAAGGTAGCCAGGAAGGTGGATGGTAGATGAAAGTGAGGTTGATGGTGATAGGTCAGAGTAGAAGGTGGAGCGGATAGGTGGGAAGGAAGATGGACAGGTGGGACAGGTCAAGAGGGT
>NC_057746.1:1265610-1282866 GCF_004010195.1 Chiloscyllium plagiosum
CTACAGTCAGGCCCCACCATCAGAGATATATTTCCCTCCCCACCCCTTTCAGCATTCTGCAGAGACCATTCAATCCATGACTCCCTCATTAGGTTCATGCCTCCCACCAACCCAACCCTCCCAGCACCTTCCCTTGCCACCGCAAAACGTGTAAAAACTGCACCCACACCTCCCCCCTCACCTCTATCCAAGGTCCCAAAGGATCCTTCCACATCCGGCAGAGATTTTCCTGCACATGCAAGCACCTCATCTACTGTGTCCCTTGCTCTCGATGTGGTCTCCTCTACATTGGGAAGATAGGATGCCAAGGTGCGGAACATTTCAGAGAACATCTCTGGGGCACATGCGCACTAAACAACCCCACCGCCCAGTGGCTGACCACTTCAACTCTCCCTCTTGCTCTGCCAAGGACACGAAAGTCCTGGGCCTTTTCCGCTACCAAATCATAGCCACACGACACCTGAAAGATGAATGCCTCATCTTCCACCTGGGGATCCTCTAATCACATGGCATCAATGTCAATTTCAACAGTTTCCTCATCTCCCTCCCCGACCTCATCCCAAATCCACCCGTCCAACTCGGCACTGCACTCTTGAACTGTCCTAACCGCCCATTTTCCTTCCCACCTATCCACTCTACTCTCTGTCCGACCTAACACCATCATCCCCATCTGCATTCACCTATCGCCTTAATGGCTACCTTTCCCCCCAGCCCCACTCTCTCAGGCACCATGGGCATCACCCCCAACATTCTTGATGAATGGCTTATGCCCAAAACTTCAATTCTACTGCTCCTCAAATGCTGCCTGACCTGCTGTGCTTTTCCAGTGCCACACTTTATGAATCTGATCTCCAGTATCTGTAGTCCTCACTTTCTCCATACGACCTAAGATACATGATGCAGTCCCACAAAAGTGCTGATACATTGACTCTGTGTGGAACTGCTTGAGAAGTTTCAACTTCTGATGGACAATGTTCCTGTGCCTGGGTTTCTCAGGAAATAACAGAATAAAAGTAGAGTCTATCTCCAAGATAACTATACACTGTCCCCTCAACATCCTCCCTTATACCCTCAGATATCGCCGTGCACACACACTACACCTGTCCCCACCAACTATCACCCTTTTACTACTCATCCTGACACTCATTGTTCCCTTCCCCAAAATGCCTGCCTCCCAAACTGAGCCTGATAGCCCTCCCAACTAGGCTACCCACCATCACTGTCCTTACCCCACTTTTTGCCAACCACAAGAGGTAACCCACCACCATTAAACCACCAACCTCCACCCCCATCCTGGCCTGATTAACTCCCAGTCTGACTCCACCTCCTGGAAAAGTACTGACTGTGCTTTTCCAGCACCACACTCTTCGACTTCGCCTCCATTAAAACCTTCTTAACCATCCCATCCACTTGCCACTCTAACAGTCAGCATCTCACCCACCTGGCAACCTAACCACTTACCACCTCATTCACCCTGCTATCCATCTACTACCTCACCAACTACTATCTCATTTGTTACCTTTTAACAATCCCAAAGGGTACCTAATCTCCCACGGGTCCATATAGAAAGTAGTATCCCACCTGTCCAAAATGTTACCCTGGCTATCTAAACAAATTCATAAAGTTCAGACCTACATTTACCAGGTCTAATCTGCACACATTGTGTTTTCCACAAATCCGTCAACAGAATTAGAAACAAATGGATGAAAAACTTATATATTCATGCAGTTGCCTCCATGAAACACACATGCTAGAACTCTGCCCTATCTCTATTCCCACCCCAATGAAAATATTAAGACAGTGTTAAGGCAGGACTTTCAGTGTTCACCCGCTTCCACAGTATTGGCTGTGACAAAAAGATTTCCTCTTGTTTACCATACAGCAGTTCATGCTGTACAGCGCGAACTAATTATTCTGCTGTTCCCCACAATATTGCACCAGAATTCTTGGATGGACTATGCGCTCTATATTTGTGACAAATCCAGTTGGAAGACCTGGCAAGAAATGTGGAGCTGGGGAAAGCTCAAATGGAATACCACTTTGAGAATGATTGTCATTCCTCCAGAGATCCAGGTCATTAACTCTCCATTAAATATTTGCCTCTTGTGGACTTTTGGCCCCAAGTGAAACATTTGCATTCTATACATTGAATTTTATCTGCCATTTGTCAATATAATTCCCACCTTTAATCAAATACTCCTTTCTGTATCTTACCCTGTTCAGGTTTGGAGTTGACCACCCTTTTAACAATCCCACAGGATACCTAATCTCCCTCAAATGTATCCCGGGTCCATACAGAAAGTAGTATCCCACCTGTCCAAAATGTTACCCTGGCTATCTAAACAAATTCATAAAGTTCAGACCTATATTTGTCAGGTCTAATCTGCACACATTGTGTTTTCCACAAATCCGTCAACAGAATTAGATACAAATGGAGGCAACAGCTTATATATTCATGCAGTTGCCTCCACGAAACACACATGCTAGAACTCTGCCCTATCTCTATTCCCACCTCAATGAAAATATTAAGCCAGTGTTAAGGCAGGACTTTCAGTGTTCACCCGCTTCCACAGTATTGGCTGTGTCAAAAAGATTTTCTCTTGTTTACCATACAGCATTTCATGCTGTACAGCGAGAACTAATTATTCTGCCGTTCCCCTAATCCACAATATTGCACCAGAATTCTTGAATGGACTATGCGCTCTATATTTGTGACAAATCCAGGAAGACCTGGCAAGAAATGTGGAGCTGGGGAAAGCTCAAATGGAATAGCACTTTGAGAATGATTGTCATTCCTCCAGAGATCCAGGTCATTAACTCTCCATTAAATATTTGCCTCTTGTGGACTTTTGGCCCCAAGTGAAACATTTGCATTCTATACATTGAATTTTATCTGCCATTTGTCAATATAATTCCCACCTTTAATCAAATACTCCTTTCTGTATCTTACCCTGTTCAGGTTTGGAGTTGACCACACGCATCAGCATTGTACCATCTGCAGATTTAATCATGTGCTGTGACTCCTGGCCCAGATCACTTGTGAAGATATTTAAAAAAGAGATGCCAGAATAATCTCTGTGGAATCTCATTGATAACATTTTGCCAGAACAATATTAATCGCTGTATCATCACCCTTTGGATTCCATTGATCAAACAACTATTACATCATTTAACAACACCAGTGAGTGAGATTAACACAGCTCCCTTGTTCTGACAAAATAGGAAAGATTCACACTTACATTCCGTCTTTTGTGACCACATAACTCCCAAAGTGCTTTATAGCAGTTGAAATAATTTTATTGGTCAAACTATCAGGCTTGAAGCAAAACACACTTTATTCACACACTTTAATTAAAAACAACAAAAGAAAGAAGAAATTGGAATAACATAACTCTATTGGAAACTGTAACAGAAAGTAAGATTATTTTACTACTAAACGGTAACTGTTCCAATATAGTAACATTCCATGAACACACCCATGAGAAAAGCAAATTCAGAAAAATAGATTGTGTCAAAGCAACTCTCGCAGCAGGAGAGAACCCCCAGCTCTTTGCTGTAACAGAGAAAGGGAAAAAAAACAGCTTCTACATCCAGCTTCAAGACCACAGCAGCAACTACTACTGAAAAACTAAAACTAAAAATCCTGATTCTGTGGGAGCTTGCCACCCATTCAGGCTGCTTCTATTATACCTATTTTTTGAAAAGACCCCAAGGCCTCACAAGCTGTATATATTATGAGCTTTCAATAGAAAGTTCACCACCTCTGACTTTGAAAAAAGACTCAGGACAAAATACCTCTGAGAGTCATAGAGTCATCACACTGGTGCAGCCAGCATTTTTAATTGTTAAAAGGGCTATAATAGCAGACCAATTAGAGATATATAACATGATAAAGCATCGTCAGTATGGCTTCACAAAGGGTGAATCATGCCAAACAAATTTACTAGAATTCTCTGAGGACATAATAAGCAGGATATAAAGGAAAAGCAGTGATTCAGAAGGCATTTGACAAGGTACTTTAGGCGACTTAACAATATCAGAACCTAAGGTATTGGATAGCATATGAGCATGGTCAGAAGATTGACTAACTAATAAAAGATAGAGAGTTTGGAGAAAGGGAGCATTTTGAGGATGGCAAGCTATAAGTAATGGTATATCACAGGGATCAGTGCTGGGGCCATCATTATTCACAATAATTATTAATAACTTGGGTGAGGAAAGTAATAGCCAAGTTTGCAAATTACATAAAAAAAGGTGGAAAGGATGACCAAAGAGTCTGCAGGGTTAAGCGTGTGGGTAAAAAAATGGTAAACACAATACAATGCTGGAAAATGAGATTATGCAACTTTGCAGGAAAAAGAGAGGAATTGACTATTAGTTAAATAGAGAAAAACTACAGAAAGATACAAAACGGGGATTTAGGAGTCCATAATCACAAAAAGCTAGCATCCAAGTTCAGCAGGTAATAGGCAAGGCAAATGGAATCCTGGCCTTTATTTTGAAGGGAATAGAATGAAATATAATGAGGACTTCCCTTTCACCCAGGTAAGACATAATTCCTCTCCTGGGAGTTAGCCCATGGTGCCGCCTGCACCTCCTGTACAGCGGCCAGACCTGTCTGGAGTCCTGGGGAATACAGCAGACCCAATCACTGCTGCAGTTCCACAGGCCTCCGGGGATTAGCTGGAGCCCCATGCCGGCCGCAGTGCAGGCACCACAACTGAAGATTCTACTGGGTCATAGAGTGGTGGAGGGGAGGAAGGTATTATACTCACTCCTCCCTCCCAGACTGTTTTGCCAGGTGCCTTGGTTCTGGGGAGGACCTTTTCCCTGAGGAGCCGGGCGTCCCGGTGTCGGGAGAGGAGCGGGGCCCCAGGCCTCTGCTGCCCGATGACCCGACCTCTGGGCACTTCAGGAAGTGGTGCATTGTGGAAGTTACCACCTGTGTCCCTGGGGGTGGGGTCACGGGGGGTTTGAGGGTAGTTGGTGGTGCCAGACCAGCCCCCACTCTCTCGGTGGGGGGTGGGCCGGTGACCAAGGGTGACTGTCTGTAGGAGGGTTCCGGCTCAGTGGTGGGCACTAGGGATGACGCGGAGTCTGTCTCCAGCGAGGGTTTAGACTCCCCAGTGCCCTCCACTGAGCTCCCCCTTCATGCCCCTTGGGGAACTCCAGGACCTTATCGGGGCACACTTGGTCATTCTGATAGATCTGGCTGGCTCGCGACCACTGGGAAGATTTTGGGCTGGTCTGCTGGACCACCCAGGTGTATAATGATACAGACCCGGGCTGGCCCAGAACGATGGGCGGCGGTTCAGGATGTTCCTTGATATACTCACAGGGAGGGTGAGGGACATGTATAGCCCTCCCAGTAAATGTTTATAAGACAGTATCACTGAAGGTCGTTGCACAATGCTACTGACATGAACACGACCACAACCAGCCTCAACATCAACGGCAGCAGGGAGTTGCAGTGCAGATTCCAAAACTTCTTGGTTCTTTGGGACAGGAAGTATGCGGTGTGCTTCCTGCAAGAAACACACACTACCCAAGGAGACAAAGCCACCTGATTCCTGGAGTGGCAAGGGGGTTCTATACGAGCCACCTCACCCGCAAATCTGGCAGAGTGGCTATCTTGTTGGCCCCACATTTTCAGCCGGTGATCTTGGGGGTCAGGGAACGTGTGCCAGGTTCTTTGCTTCACCTGATGGTTTGGCTGAGGGGGCGCACGGCGCTTCATTTTGTGAACATCAACACACCCGTGGTTGGACTGAGGCAAACGCGCTTCTACGGAGAAGTGTCCGCTCATCTTGCCTCCTCGACAAAGGCTAGTGCATTGTCCTTGGGGGAAATTGTAACTGCGTCCTGGAGGACAGGGACCACAGCAGTGCCCAGTCTGGATTGGTGTCCGGGAGGAGGTTGGGGGACTTGGTCAAGTCCTTCGATCTGGTGGACGTCTGGCAGAATCTCCATCCCGACTCCATTGCCTTCACCATCATGAGGCCTGGAGTCAGAGCCTCCAGAATCGACCACCTGTACATTTTGCGGGCATACGCCTCCTGTTTTCCGACGGTCTCCACGTGCACAGCCCATTACCTGGTGTGGGCGGAGGTCCTACCATTTGGCACCCACCTTGGGTCCACATACTGGCACTTTAACAACCTGCTGTTGGAGGACGAGCGCTTCCAGGGCTCATTTTGTCGGTTCTGGGTCAGCTGGAGAAGGAAGCGGGGAAGCTTCCCCTCCCTGGGTGGGACATGGGCAAGGCTCACATCCACATTTTATTTGTCAGGAGTACACTAGGGGGTTGACAAAGAGGCGGAAATCACGATCGAGGAGTTGGAGATGGAGGTGTTCTGCCTGATGGGGACCCGGCCCTGCGGGGGGGTATACGAAGCGAAGAAGGCTGCGCTTCAAGACCTGCAGCTTGTTGGGTCCTGGGGCACATACATGAGGTCTCGGATCCGGCTCCTCCAGGACCTGGACTGCACCTCCCCCTTCTTCTACTCGCTGGAAAAAAGGTGCAGGACCCATCAGCACCTCCTTGTGCCCGTCTCAGATCCGGGGGGTTTCAGGGCCCAAATTCGCTCCTATTACATGGCTCTATTCTCTCCAGATCCATCCAGTGAGGATGCTCACAGGGTTCTGTGGGAGGACTTGCCACAGCACAGCCCGGAGGATGCCATCACTTTTGAGGAGCTGACTGGCACCCTCGACTAGCTCTCGAAAGGCAAGTCCCTGGGGCTGGATGGGTTGACTGTGGAGCTTTTCAGGGCGTTCTGGGATATCCTAGGGAGTGACTATGCACAGGTCGTAAGGGAGTGCCTTAATGCCGGTGAGCTGCCCCTTTCTTGGCACAGGGTGGTCATCGTGCTGCTGCTGAAGAAGGGGAACCTTCATTCTCTGAAGAATTGGCATCCAGTCTCCCTCCTCGGCACAGGTTATAAAATTTTCGCCAGGGTGTTGTCTTCTTGTGCTGGCCCACATAATTCACCCAGACCAGTCCTACATGATGCTGGACCGGAGGGTACATGACAACGTCTATCTGGTCCAGGATCTGATCCATTTCTGTCAACGGGCTGGTCTGCCAAGCACCTTCCTATCCCTTGATCAAGTAAAGGTATTCGACAGGGTCCATCACAAGTATCTGCTCGGGACTCTGTGGACATTTGGGTTTGAGATACAGTTTGCCGCCTGGATCTGACTTTTGTACACTGCCACAGAGTGTCTGGTTAAAGTTAATGGCTAACAGAGCTGGGCTGGGATGAGAGGTGGCAAATGGAGCTTAATGTGGAAAAGTGTGAGTTGATTCATTTTGGAAGGAGTAATTGGAATACAGAGTCCTGGGCTAGTGGTAAGATTCTTAGTTGTGGGGATAAGCAGAGAGATCTCAGTGTCCATATTCATAGATCCCTGAAGTTTGCCACTCAGGTTGATAGGATTGTTAAGAAGGCCTACGATGTGTTAGCTTTTACTGGTAGAGGGATTGAGCTTCTGAGCTACAAGGTCATGCTGCAGCTGCATAAAACTCTGGTGCAGCTCCACTTGGAGTATTGTGTACAGTTCTGGTCACCGCAATGTGGGAAGGATGTGGAAGCATTGGAAAGGGTGCAGACATGATTTACCAGGATGTTGCCTGTTATAGAGGGAAGGTCTTATGTGGAAAGGCTGAGGGACTTGAGGCTGTTTTCGTTAGAGAGAAGAAGGTTGAGAAGTGACTTAATGGAAACATACAAGATAATCAGAGGATTCGATAGCGTGGTCAGTGAGAACCTTTTTCCTCGGATGGTAATGGTTAGCATGAGAGGATATAGCTTTAAACTGAGGGGTGATAGATATAGAACAGATGTCAGATGTCTTTACTCAGACAGTTAGCAAGGGCGTGGAATGCCCTGCCTGCAATCATAGTAGACTCACCATCTTTAAGGGCATTTAACTGGTCATTGGGTAGGCATGAGGACAAGAATGGAATAGTGTAGATGAGGATCTGAAATATGAAATCAGGAACAACCATTTAATACATGCTCTTACTAACTAGGCAGCAATAAAATGGCTTCTTAATGCAAATAACATAAAATGGCTTCTAGGCCGCAAATTGACAATTCTGCTTAAAGCTGCTAAAAGCTGCATTCCTGAACTAACCATAGTGTGCCTCAACAAAGATTAGCAGATAATTCTTCCCTTATAGCATAGAAATAACTTGAATAGATCAGACATTCCTAGCCATCCTAAATGTACTTGCAAGTGCAGGTGCAAAGAATAGTTTCGCGAGATAGGGGTGCTTGGATGTAGAAAGTAAGGTTGGTTCCCAGGAAGTATCATTGTGCTAAGTTGCTGTCAATAAAGTCATTTATTAAAATTGATTGGTAATTGTCTGAATGTGCTCTGCATGATGTCCTGGACTTCTCTCAAAGAATGTATAAAAATGTCTTTCTCTTAAGCCATGTGCGCAGTTTCACCAAGGAACATTGAAGTGTTTAATCTCTGTGTTACTGGACAACCTGCGTCTAGCCGAGATTGAATAAAGTCTGAAATCTTACAGAACCAGACCGAATTGCCAGTGTTTATTGACCAAACGCAGAACTGAGAGACCCCGCTGGAGGTCCAGATCTTCATCTGTGCTATGACTCAGCACGAACGGATTGTGTAAGAGCCTTGAGTCCTCCACTATTGAGTTTAGAGGAATCGGGCAGCCAAACATGAGTATTTTATATCCATTTGGTTTTCCTCTCATTCAAGTCATGGTTGACTTGACGCCTGGCTGCTTATCATCTCAGTCCAGCCCGAGAAGGATGAGGCCTGGTAAGAATTCACTCTAAAAGAAAGGGGCTTGGACCCCAAGGAGTCAGGGATTCCAGAAAGTTGGGGACTTCCACTAACAGGTCAGGGACTTGTGAATAGAATCAGGGACTCTGATTCATTTGGATTGGTGCTGTCTAAAGTGATTCCTAAATTGTTCTGCGAAAGACGAAGCAAAGGAGTATCGTGATATATTATAACGAAACTATCAAGGGTTTAGAATATCGAGAATGTTTTGCAGAAATTTTAGTCTTGTTGTTCCTTGAAGGGTTGTTGATTAGTGAATGTTTTAGGTCGGGATTATCTTCTCTATTATATCTGTTCAGCTTGGCTTGTCTTTCTTTGCTGCTTTGTCTTTTGTTCTGTTTGTTCTTTGTTTATGAAACATAGAGGGTGGTTGCTACTTTTGTCGTGCTAAAAAAAAGCTGGCCAGTGATACAATTCTTGCACATTTGGTTAAGCAGCTCTGTGCCACAGCCAGGATTTATGAGGGTAAAACTCCCTAACTTTGACTTCTGGAATGTGTGTGCGTGAGAGAGAGAGAGAGAGTGAGAGAGAATCAGTGCTGATTCCCTGCAGCTTGCAGAAAGTTTAACCCTTTCAGATTCGGTTTGGATGCACATTTGCTTGTTGGTGATTGAATGTTTGTGCTTTGTTCCCTGGAACTCAAGATCCGGGACTGTTTTGAATTTGATTTGCATTTTGGGAATTTAACACGATTTCTTTTAAGGTTAAGGATTCATCAGTGATTATGAAATTAAACATTAACCCCTGTTCTTCTTACAGTCCATGACTGCCCTACTGTCAATTTCTAACTAATCACTTTTATGCTTACATGAAAACCAATCTTATTTAAGTTCAAATCAGTTTAATATGGAAGAAGGCGACATTATAATCTTTTAAAAAAAAGTCTTCTCCTTCAATTCTTCACCATTTGACATCAGTATAAACCTGCTCTCAAATTCCCCATAATTTCATGCTACTGCCAATGATCATTTTCACCCCTCTCACCTCTATGTGTTGGACTAATGAAAGAATTGACTAAAGGAAGTAAAGCAGTAGCACTAAACCTGGGCCTCAGGTGCAGAAGCATTCTGTTCCAGGATGAGAGCAGGTCTCTGTTCAATTTTAGTTATAATATAAACCTAACATTGAGGAAAATCACTTCAGATTTTAAAATTTGCTCATTGAGTGGGGAATTGCATGAACCTTATTTAATTTAGTTAAATTTTGCAAAACTGGAAGTATAAAGATAGATCCAAAATATCCTAAACCAACATCACTATATTTAGAAAATGATATTAGCAGATTTAATTTTTGATTCAGACTTGTTTGCTTTCACTTAATTTTAAGACTGCTGTGTTTCATTGGTGATTATGGTGTGCCAGTCGTGGCTTTATTTGATATCAATTCCCCTCCCTCAATGCCAATTGAAGTTTCAGTTCAACATTAATCATGTAACAAAATTAATATCCTATGGTTAATATCTGTGTATTTGGATTCAGCCATTATTCATGCATTAGAAGTTTTTTTTTGTTATTATCTGAGTAGACAAGACCTTTTAAAGTAGCTGCAGTCATTTCACAGCCAATAGCATAGTAAATGAGCAATGACTGGTTTTAAGGAACCTAATCTGGGATTCAAATTAAGGGACTAGAAACAGGTATTATAATGATTTCAGAGTTGGAAACTGCATACATTTTACATTTTAAATATTAAATACTGAATAAATGAATTTCCAGTTTATATTGCTGACTTTTTAAATGTTTTAGTCACTTGTTCAGTTTCCACCTCTGAATTACAGATAATAATTAATTTTTTATATATATAATCAATTGTATTAGCCCTGAATCACAAAATCAGAATGAATTGGCAGGATTGCTTTGTTTTATTCCTAGACACATTGTCAGTGACCTGTCTCATTGCTGCATGGTTAATTTGAAGCATAGTTGCATTAATTCATTGTTAACTAAAGAATGGGAGGATACCTTACTGGCCAGTAGAAGGAATTCTGCTTGTGATAGAGGTATGTATAGCAGATGGAACTCCCAAAAGATGGGAGGTGACTGTGAATGGGTATATGAAAAATAAAAGGGACATGAGATAAAAAAATAATAAAAGGGACATGAGAAACAGTGAAAGGCCACTAAGTTTGAGGAATATAGAAACAGGATTAAAGCAACAACATTGTAAAATAAAGAACTTAGATTCTACTTGGAATCCCGAGCCTATGTCTGGCATACCAACCCTATTTGAGGATGGGAATTTTATTCTTGGATACCTGCTGAGCCCCTAACATCTCCTGATTGTCCCCAGCACGCCACCCATTTATTACAAACCTTTCCTTCTTTTGAAAATTAAGCATCTAGCCTTTATAGCCAATATCATGGGGATGAATGACCTGCGCCATCCTAAATCGGGTCCCATCCCGGAAATTGGAGTAATGTTAATGAAGCATGCCCCTGACCGCAAGACCAAACTGGCCCAAATTGTTCAATATGTCCAAGGGTGATACGAATGTAAACGCAGCAAAATTCTGGGAGTAGCCTGAATACGAACGGCTTGTGTTACAAGACTGAAAGATATGGCTATCTGTCTGACGGAAGTGATATACAATTGAACAATAATCAAGAAGCTCAATTAACTTTGTTTAACCTTATGTTTTTGCAAGTTTTCCTCCTGGTTCACTGACATGATCCTAGTCCAGGAATTTCCAGTCACAAATGAGGTGAGCAGTAGTTTTCTATTGGGATGGCCAGAACCAGACTGAACCACGATGCAAGTTACAGGTAAAACCGATTTTATCCAGCACCCTCACGATCCCAAATGCCGTGTACCAGCCCCGATAGGGTTGCCTGGACCACTGGGGGTGGAACCTAACTCAGATGCCCACCCAGTGATCACTGCTGAGCAACCTTTTCCCGAGGGAACCCTGAAAATGGGGACAGACAGGCACCAGTTATTACACCTTTGAGACTGAGAACAAGACAGCAAAATCCCCCGGGGACAAATGGCTGGCTCTTGCTTTAACTGCGGAAATGTAGTCACTGGGGAGTGATGTGCCTTTAATGCTACCTTGGAACTAACATGGGGAATTGACATGCTTGCGTCTAGCAAAAGGAAGATCTACTAATATACACTGACTCTTCGATGTGCTGTTGGTGTGATCTATGATTAGGGACCCTTGTGGGAACATAGAGGATTTTTAACTCCCACTGGGTGGCATTATACAAATGCTGTTTTGTCCAATCAGTCTGGCAGTTATCAAGATGTTCGACTCACGCTGAGGCAACTGATACAGTTTCCAAAGTAATGGGCAAGTGGATGCTGCTGCCAAGCAGGCAGCCTTACACCCAAACCTCTGGTCCCATTGCATCCCCAGCAAAACCCGGATAGAGACAGCATAAGGACAGGTATGCCAAACCTGGGTAAGGTACAGAAACGAGCTGAAAATGTGTTGCTGGAAAAGCGCAGCAGGTCAGGCAGCATCCAAGGAACAGGAGAATCAACGTTTCGGGCATAAGCCCTTCTTTCGGGCTTATGCCCGAAACGTCGATTCTCCTGTTCCCTAGATGCTGCCTGACCTGCTGCGCTTCTCCAGCAACACATTTCCATCTCATATAAACATTGCCTGATCGGGGTTTGTTTGTTACTAGTTCACTGGCCACTTGGGTGTTTTCCTGACGGTGGAAAAAAAGAAAAAAATATTTTTGGCAATTTAAAAACACAGTAGATTCAGAGTCTCCATAGATCAGGGGACTGGCTGCAAGCTACTGTGCACAAGTAAATAAAGGGGGACTTGGTCTCGGGATACTAGCATCTGTGCAGTTATTTCACAAAAAAAGACACATGGAGAAAGAAGCACAGTTAAGGGATAACTAAAATAATAAAACTAGTCAGTGGTTTTCATGATGCCTTGTTCCACAGGAACAGATGATGGCTTCTTGGTTGACTTTCTGAAGACATCATCAAAGCCACCTTTCCAGTTCACTCTGAAGTAATACTTAATTTCTATTATCTGAACTTCCAATAGCTGACAATGGGACGTTAGGCAGGAAGCTTTCAAATCTTCATGCTCTAACATCAATAGCCTAACTGTTTCTCACAAAAGCACAGTCCAAACCTGTGACCTCTCCCTGTCAGATTGACCATCTCCCTGTAAGGTCCCAGGTACCATTCAAAACACTTACTTGGCAGAGAGACTGAGCAGGAAATAAAAATCAAGTCTGAGTCGGCTGGAGGCCGCGGCGTGTCCTTTGTAACAGAGTATAAACTATTTCTTCCTTGCGCAAGTGTGTACAAAATACACATAATCAACTAAAATAGGCAGCAGCAAAGAAGGAACACAAATTTGTCCAAAGGAGTTCACCCACATTTTGGTTTGAGTGTTAAGGGAGTACCCTATTTGAGGCCATAGTTTGTGCTCTTCAGCAGGGGCTTTCCCTGTGATTTCTGTACCTTACCCAGGTCTGGCATACCTGTCCTTATACTGTCTCTATCCGGGTTTTGCTTATGCCCGAAACATCAATTCTCCTGTTCCCTGGACGCTGCCTGACCTGCTGCGCTGTTCCAGCAACACATTTTCAGCTCTGATCTCCACCATCTGCAGACCTCACTTTCTCCCGTTTGCATGGATTACCCATGTTCAGAGAAGTCACAAAGGCAGGCCTGCTTCTTATTGGGAAGCCCCCTCCATTATCTGTACTAAACCCAGTTCTGCAGGAATTATTAGCCGTCAAAACCAAAATTATCTCATTTGCGGCCTCACCCTCTTGGGCAACGAGACAGCCTTGGCCTTAGCAGGAAAGAAGGACGTGTTTTCAAAATTATGCCGATTTTCACAACAAAACCGGTACGCCCTCAACCACCTACTCGTAAAAGAGGGTGGGGTTTGCGCCATTGTTAAAGGCAAATGCATGATGGGGGTCACTGACCTCATTGAGAATATTACCAGGCATGTAGATAACACCCACACCTTTATCAGTCAAATGACAGAAGGCACTGGATGGGGAGATTGGGATTTGGCTCATGGTACAATTGGTTGATAAATCTGGTATTTATTGGTATTGTTTTAGTTTGTCTCTTTGTTCATATTGCTATTGTTTATTGTATTATTGCTAAACTAATAACTGCTGTTGACAGCATCGATTCCCCCCAAAAAATGCTTATTCTGTGTGAGAGACGATTTTGGTACAAACAATTGAGATGTGCATGACCCCAAAGTCTAAGGGGAATAGAGCCATAGGGGTAGGGTAAAACATGCTTCTCTATAATAAAGGACGAGACATCTGCTGCTACGGATTGATAAGACCACTCACATAGACAGAGTAGAAAAACAAGTCCTTGACTGATAAGACTACAGGGGAGAAAAACAACTCGGGAAACGTCTGCTGCAGACTTTGTGATAAGGGATGGAAAAATACTGACTGTTTAGAATGTGAACCTCGTGACTCTTTAGAGCTATAGAGGGGAGGGACTTGTCCTGTATTTAATCAGAAACATTGTTAGCCTCGGGGCGCCTTTTTCTCAGAAGGGTGCCCAACTCTGCAGACTTGCTAATAAAACTTTGTTTTCCTGAATTTGTCTAGAGCGATTATTGAGAAGCGATTTTCGTTTCTAACATTCTGCAACCAAATGAAGTTGAGGAGGTGCAATTGCCTACCCCTACTTCCTCCCTGGAGGAGAAGGAAGTATAGCAGTCTCTGGTATCCATTTGATTAAACTGATCTAATCTATGCCCTCCCATCCTATGGCATGGTCATGGAATGACCAAAGCGAGGAGATGAGGATCTGAAATCTGAATACAGGCTGTTGTCAGGAACAACCATTTAATAGATGCTCTTACTAACATAGGCAGCAATAAAATGGCTTCTTAATGCAAATAACATAAAATGGCTTCTAGGCTGCAAATTGACAATTCTGCTTAAAGCTGCTAAAAGCTGCATTCCTGAACTAACCATAGTGTACCTCAACAAAGATTAGCAGATAATTCTTCCCTTATAGCATAGAAATAACTAGACTAGATCAGACATTCCTAACCATCCTAAATGTACTTGCAAGTGCAGGTGCAAAGAATAGTTTCGCGAGATAGGGGTGCTTGGGATGTAGAAAGTAAGGTTGGTTCCCAGGAAGTATCATTGTGCTAAGTTGCTGTCAATAAAGTCATTTATTAAAATTGATTGGTAATTGTCTGAATGTGCTCTGCATGATGTCCTGGACTTCTCTCAAAGAATGTATAAAAATGTCTTTGTCTTAAGCCATGTGCGCAGTTTTACCAAGGAACACGGAAGTCCAATCGCGTAACCAAGACACGAGCCCCCCATCCCCGCGTCCAGATCTTCATAGGTTAGATGGGCTTCAGATTGGTTTCACGCAACATCCAGGGTCAAAGCTTCCGTACTGTGCTGTAATGTTGTACGATCCCCAGTAGAGGGCACTCTACTTGGGAGTGCTCCCTCTTTCCCTTGGGGCTCTGGGGTGGAGGGTGTCTGCAGCTATGTTTGGGCTCAGGCGTCCTTGGAGAAGGAGCAAACGCTGTATGCCAGTGCCCTCAATGCTTTTCAGGAAAGGTGGGTATTGCAGAGGTGGAGTGCTTTATTACCCTCACAAACTCTATTTTGATGTAATCCCTATTTCCCCCCACCTTTACTTACTTCATATAAACATTGCCCCGATCGGTGTTTGTTTGTTACTAGTTCACTGGCCACTTGGGTGTTTTCCTGACGGTGGGAAGAAAAGTAAAAAATATTTTTGGCAATTAAAAACACAGTAGATTCAGAGTCTCCTTAGATCAGGGGACTGACTGCAAGCTACTGTGCGCAAGTAAATAAAGGGGGACTTGGTCTCTGGATACTAGCATCTGTGCAGTTATTTCACACAAAAAAAGACACATGGAGAAAGAAGCACAGTTAAGGGATAACTAAAATAATAAAACTAGTCAGTGGTTTTCATGATGCCTTGTTCCACAGGAACAGATGATGGCTTCTTGGTTGACTTTCTGAAGACATCATCAAAGCCACCTTTCCAGTTCACTCTGAAGTAATACTTAATTTCTATTATCTGAACTTCCAATAGCTGACAATGGGACGTTAGGCAGGAAGCTTTCAAATCTTCATGCTCTAACATCAATAGCCTAACTGTTTCTCACAAAAGCACAGTCCAAACCTGTGACCTCTCCCTGTCAGATTGACCATCTCCCTGTAAGGTCCCAGGTACCATTCAAAACACTTACTTGGCAGAGAGACTGAGCAGGAAATAAAAATCAAGTCTGAGTCTCAAGGCTTGCACACTGACCTGGGAGAGTGGAGTTGAAAGGAAGAGAGAGACAAAGAGGGAAAGAGAGGAGCCAATGTGGGAGGAGACTCAGGGATCAGAAACAATGAAAGAAATGTAAAATGAAACAAGAGATTAAAGGGTTTAAAAATAATTTAATGAAATAACTTGCACAGCAATATTTAATAGCACACAATTGCAAACTTTTAGCTGTAGATGAATTGAAAGGATATAAAACTGTTGGTTAATCAGCACATGGGACTATTTCTTCTAGGAACTAACTTTTAGCTAGTGTTCTGGACTAGGCCCGACCCCTCAGAACATTTCAGGAAGATAGATCAAACCCTAACTTTGCTAGTTGCTTTAAGCAAGTGTACAGTGGATATTCCAGGAGAAATACTGCTGATCAAACCACGTAGTTTTAAGCAAAACAGAATTTATTTATAAGATTACGGAATGAAACACAAACAACAGAAAACAGAGTACTGAATAACTTAGCCTCTTTGAAAATCCAACAGTTCATCCCAACTTAATGATGCTATTCTAAATACTTGCAACAATCCCCATAAATATCCCTTGGCACAAAAGGTAAAATCAAACACAGATTGTTACAGGATAGGAATCAGAGAGAGAGAGTACCATCTTGGATCTGCTTCTTTGGGTCCAGCAGCTTTACTTCACACTACTGCTTTAAAAAAACCAAACCAGAGAAAAGCTGAGCAGGGAGAACTGGCCACTCCACTTTCATTGTACAAGTACATTGTATATTTTAAACTTGAATGCCTTCTACCTAAGGCAGTATCTGTTAACTATTATCAAATTTGGCCCTAAACCCTTCAAACCCCAGACTTTTCAGAGTCCGTGTCATTTATAACTTCTCTGGAAAAAAAAAAGTGGAGAGCTTTGTCACACTAGATAGCAAAGGAATAATAAGATATGCTCACAGTCAAACAAAGATTTTTTTTTAAATTCCAGAACTTCAAACACTATTACAAATCAGGATGCTGTGTTTCAGGGGCACGCTGAGTTTTTCAAATCTGGCCAGTCATCAGGGAGAGAAGGTGTGACTACAAGTGCAGCAGGTAGAGGGATCTTGAATTTAGCATTGAAGGAGCCTTAACACTTGAATTTTTATGAGATACACGCTCCCTGTGTGAATGGGAAAAAGGACCGAAAGAAGGATGGGCA
>NC_057746.1:1283366-1292326 GCF_004010195.1 Chiloscyllium plagiosum
GTGAAAGGGTTCAGAAAAGATTTATAAGTTTGAAAACACAAACTTTCGGAGCACTGCTCCTTCATCAGGTGTTAGTGAGAGAGGAGGACTTCAGACACAGAATTTATAAGGAAAAGATCAAGGGATCGTAAGATTACTCTATGATTAGATTACTTAGAGTGTGGAAACAGGCCCTTCAGCCCAACAAGTCCACACCAACCCGCAACCCACCCAGACCCATTCCCCTACATTTACTCCTTCACCTAACACCACGGGCAATTTAGCATGGCCAATTCACCTAACCTGCACATATTTTTTGGACTGTGGGAGGAAACCAGAGCACCCAGAGGAAACCCACGCAGACACGGGGAGAACGTGCAAACTCCACACAGTCAGTCGCCTGAGGTGGGAATTGAACCCGGGTCTCTGGCGCTGTGAGGCAGCAGTGCTAACCACTGTGCCACCCATAAAATTAGAATTAGAATCCCTGCAGTGTGAAAACAGGTCCTTTAGCCCAACAAGTCCACATCAACCATCTGAAGAATATTCCACCCAAACCCATTCCCCTACCTTATTACTCAACATTTACACCTGGCTTATACACATAACCTACACATTCCTGAACACTGTGGACAATTTAGCATGGCTAATTCACCTAACCTGCACATCTTTGTGACTGTGAGAGGAAACCGGAGCGAACCCATGCAGACACGGGGAGAACGTGCAAACTCCACACAGACAATTGCCTGAGGCTAGAATCGAACCAGGGTCCCTGGCCCTGTGAGGCAGCAGTGCTAACCACTGAGCCACCGTGCCACAATAACTTAAGGTATTATCAATATAAAAGGAGGTGACGACACTGGTCAGACAACGTCCAGCCAGCCATCAGGTCTTGGTCTTGGTCTTGGTCTTGGTCTTGGTTAGAGCCTATTCGACTTAACTTGGAGTCAGACTGATTTTATCCTAAAGTAGGATTTATAAAATGCCACATTGATTGACTGTCTATAGGTTGTGGGTTTTTTTAAACAAAATAAAATGTATTCGCAAATACAAATCTGCAAATTCACCCCATAGATGTGTGTGTGTGGTGTATAGTGCAATGGGGTCACCTGCAGTGTGATATGAACCCAAGGTTCCAGTTGAGGCTGTCCTCATGGGTACCAAACTTGGCTATCTGCTCAGCCACTGTGCGTTCTTGTGTATTCTGAAGTCCTCCTTGGAGGTTGGTTACCCAAAGATCCTGAGGCCAAATGTCTCTGATCGCTGAAGTGTTCTCCGACTGTCTGTTGATTGTTGTGTGGTGTCCATTCATCCATTGCCGTAGCCTCTGCTAGGTCTCACCAATGTACCATGCCTCAGGGCATCCTTGCCTGCAGTGTATGAGATAGACAATGTTGGCTGAGTCACATGAGTACCTGCCACATACATGGTGGGAGGTGTCCCCACGCATAATGATGGTATCCATGTCAACACCATGACACATCTTGCAGCGTTCACCATGACAAGGTTGTATGGTATTGTGATCAATGTTGTCCTGAAGGCTGGGCAGTTTGCTGCAACCAATAATCTGTTTAAGGATTGGTAGTTGTTTAAAAGTGAGAAGTGGAGGCCTAAGGAAGGTCTTGGCAAGGTGCTCATCCTCATTGATAATGTGTTGCAGGCTGCGATGAATATGGCGTAGTTTCTCCACTCCCAGGAACTACTGGACAGTAAAGTGTACCCTGTCGATTGCAGCTCATGTCTGTCTCCTGAGGAGGTCATTATGGTTCCTTGCTGTGGCACATCGGAACTGGCGGTCGATGAGTTGGGCATCGTACCCTGTTCTTGTGAGGGCATCCCTAAGTACTTCCAGGTGCCTGTCACATTCCTCCTCATCTGAGCAGATCCGGTGTATGCGTAGGGCTTGTCCATAGGGGATGGCTATTTTAATATGTTTTGGGTGGAAGCTGGAAAAGTGTAGCATTGTGAGGTTGTCTATGGGTTTGCGGTAGAGTGTGGTCCTGAGGTCTCCATCCTTGCTGGAGATGCATGTGTCCAAGAATGAGACAGATAGTAGAGAATAGTCCATGGTGAGTTTGATGGTGGGATGAAACTTGTTGATGTCACTGTGTAGTTTTATCAGTGACTCCTCGCCATGGGTCCAGAGGAAGAAAATGTCGTCAGTGTACCTGGTGTATAATGTTGGTTGGAGGTCCTGTGCAGCAAAGAAATCTTGTTTGAACTCACTCAAACACACCCTCACTCTCACTCAGACACACACTCTCTTACTCGCTCTCCCCCAACCCCCGCCTCCTGCACACCCCCCAACACACACACTTTCTCTCTCCCTATCCCCCCCTCTCTCTCGCTCTCTCTCTCTCTCATGCACACGCATACACACACACACAGACACACTCTCACTCTCAATCTCTCTCTCACTCTCTCGTTTTTCCCCTTCCTCCCCCTCTCTCTCTCTCACAAGCACACTTTAGGAGTATTAACTGGACAGATGTCAGATTGGTTCATTTAGTCAGACTCTTGCCCCTGAATCAGAAGATTAGAGGGTATGCCTCACTCATGAGGCTTCACAAAATTTAGCTAATCAAGAACTGAGAGGTTTCCACTGTCCTGTTGAAGATTCTGCCGACTGTCCCAGCTACAGATGCCTTGTGTTTTTGTGTAGAGATGATAAATATTTTAAATGCTGGAAATCTAAAATGCAAACAGAAAATGCTGAAAATTCTCAGCAGGTCAGGTAGCATAAGAAACAAAGTTACATTTCAAGTCAATGTTTCAATCAGAGGATATGGGCCGGTTAGATACAGTAGTAAAAAGCCAAAAGGATTTGCTATTTGATATGATCCACCAGTCTTTGGGAGATATGACTACGTACCTCGTATCACACCAAGTACTTTGAAATTCAGAGCATTTTGTGATAGGCAGCAACTCATTTTGGCTCAATAGCAAGATGGGACTGTAGCCTGTACTTACAAAATTCACAGCACCATGTCCAAAATTAAATGAAATTCTGTAATTGGGTGGCATTTTCTGGATAATCCTGAGTGAGTGAAGAATTATGCTGACAACTAATTAAGGATTGTCAGTCAAGCTCAATGTGGAGCATGCACCAGAAGCTCAAATAACTGTACACTGAACCTTGTTCTTTGCAAACAGACCTGTTTTGAACTCAGTAAAATAGGAGACAGCCATTCACTGATTCATTTCTCAGCAATATCTTGACCAAACAGTTCACAAGCGTGGTTTAAAATCTAAACAAAACCTGACTGTACTTTGACTATCAATCATCATTCAGTGATGTTTTCTCCATGGGAATGTTCTTAACAATCAGGGTCTACTTGCTAGCCAGTCAGTATTCTCCTCCTACAGTATAAATATTTCCCTGTCTCCCCTGCCCATTTCCAACCTTTCTGGTATTTCTTGTGAATTGTCCTGATGAGTGCAAAATGAAAAGCTTTGAGAAAGTGCGTCTTTTCTTACTCAACGTTAAATTTCTCCCTTACCTGGTGATCTCCTATCCATCAGGGAACTGATCATTTTCCACATGCTACAGAATATCAATTGTTTAGGGTGTAGGTTTGCTCGCTGAGCTGTAGGTTTGATATCCAGACATTTCACTACCTGGCTAGGTGACATCATCAGTGGTGACCTCCAAGTGAAGCGAAGCTGTTGTCTCCTAATTTCTATTTGTATCTTTTTCCTGGATGGAGTTCCTGAGGTTTGTGATGATGTCATTTCCTGTTCGTTTTCTGAGGGGTTGATAAATGGCATCTAGATCTATGTGTTTGTTTATGGCATTGTGGTTGGAGTGCCAGGCCTCTAGGAATTCACTGAGGAGAAAGTGAGGTCTGCAGATGCTGGAGATCAGAGCTGAAAATGTGTTGCTGGAAAAGTGCAGCAGGTCAGGCAGCATCCAGGGAACAGGAGAATCGACGTTTCGGGCACAAGCCCTTCTTCAGGAATTCACTGGCATGTCTTTGCTTAGCCTGTCCCAGGATAGATGTGTTGTCCCAGTCGAAAGGATGGATTTTTTTCATTCGTGTGTAGGGCTACGAAGGAGAGAGGGTCGTGTCTTCACAGGCATAAAGTTCACCAAGGAGGAAGAAACCGACAACAAACTCACATTCCTGGACGTCACAGTCGAAAGAAAGGACAACGGAGAACTACAAACCTGCGTATACAGAAAACCGACAAACACTGACCAAATACTTAACTACACCAGCAACCACCCCAACACACACAAACAAAGCTGTATCAGAACATTATTCCAACGAGCCACCACACGCTGCAGCACAGACGAACTTCGGAAAACAGAGGAGAACCACCTATACAACGTATTCAAGAAGAACGGATCCTCAAAAACTACAGTGTGCAGATTCCTCAAAAACAAACTACGACAAGCAGACCAAACACAGCCAGAAACCCTAACCATCTTACCATACATCAAACAAGTCTCAGAAATGACAGCCAGACTACTAAGACCCCTCAGAATCCTAATAGCACACAAACCCACCAACATTCTCAAACAAAAACTAACAAACTTAAAAGACCCAGTACAACCCATGGACAAAACCAACGTCATCTACAAAATTCCATGCAAGGACTGCCACAAACACTACGTAGGACAAACAGGAAGAAAGTTAGCCACCACGATACACGAACACCAGCGAGCCACAAAAAGACACGACCCTCTCTCGCTCGTAGCCCTACAAACGGATGAAAAAAACCCACCATTTTGACTGGGACAACACATCTATCCTGGGACAGGCTAAGCAAAGACATGCCAGAGAATTCCTAGAGGCCTGGCACTCCAACCTCAACACCATAAACAAACACATAGATCTAGATACCTCAGAAAACAAACAGGAAATGACATCACCACAAAACCCCAGGAACCCCATCCAGGAGAAAGATATAAATAGAAAGCAGGAGACAACAGCTTTGCTTCACTTGGAGGTCGCCACTGATGATGTTACCTAGCCAGGTAATGAAATGCCTGGATATCAAACCTACAGCTCAGTGAGCAAACCTACACCCCAAATCTCAACCTGAGCTACAAACCTTCACAAACCTTGCAATATCAATTGTATTTTGTTTATCTTGCTATATCATATTGGTTAATTGTACCTGTTGCTGTGTCCTGTCTCTCCCACACAGTTGCCCCTCAGATTGCCATGTATCCTGAAGAGCCTGTCGAATGGGGACAGCCCAACACATTGATCTGTTTGGCTGATGGATTCTACCCTCCACACATCACCATGACATGGAAGATGAACAGTGAGCCAGTGACTGACAGAGTTAACATTACGGAGTTCTATATAAAACAGGATTATTCCTATCAGAGATACACATACCTGAGCTTCATCCCGAATCCTGGAGACATGTATTCCTGTCATGTGGAACATAAGGGTCTGCAAGAATCAGCCACTGTATTCTGGGGTCAGTATCAATTTGGTTATTTGGAAGCTGAGATTAGAACTGATTTATAACAAAATGCTGTATAATATCCAAAGTACCCTGATTATTCTTCCTTCTTTAACTGGCTGACATATTCCTTACATTACAGCAATGACTACACTTCAGAATTACTTGCTTGGCTGTAAAGCACTTTGGAAAATACTGAGGTTATGAAAGGCACGATGTAACTGCAAGAGTAATCTTACTTTAAAAAGGTTGATCTATGTAGAGTGGGAAAATGCTGTTCAATGTGTACGGTGCTCATGAATCCCTCTGTAGCCAATGTTCAGCTAATCTATTTTATTTACCTCTGATGTCTCTGTATTGTTCCTACCCACAAGATTATAAAATCGTAAGAAATAGGAGCAAGTGAAGGCCATTTAACATGTCAAGCTTGCTCAGCTACTCAATAAAATCCATTTTCATCTAACTGTGGCTTCAGTTCCGCTCCTTGCCTACCCTGAAACGTTTTGACTCCTTTCTTAGCCAAGAATCTATGCTTTGAAAATATTAATTGATCCTTTGAAAGAGATTCAAAAATTAACAGTTACATCAAAGATGCCCACCCCCATGCAGCTCTCCCCCTCAAGTCCATAGCAAAACCACATGCCCCTGCAATTTTTAATTCTAATATCTGAAGCGTGGAAATACAGTAACATTGAGGGAGTAAAATTTGGGAAGAAGTAAAACCTTAATGGATTCTAGATTCTTTCTAATGACAAATGTTAGACTAACTATCCTATAGTTTCCTGTTTTACTATCTCCCTCCTTTCTTGCATACAAATGTGTCCTTCTAAACTGCTTAAACCTTCATAAAATGTAAGAACTCTGAGAGGATTACAACCATTATCTCAACACCCACTTAATTTAAGACTGACCATCAGGTACAGGAGACTTGTCAGCCTTTAGTTCCATTTGTTTTCTGAGTAGTTTCTCTTAGTGTTGTGATTGTTTGAATTCTGTTTCTCTGTTTTCCCACTGCATTTGTATGATTCTTGGGAAAACTTTTTGTGTTTTCTGCTTTGAAGACAGGCAGAGAAATAATTGGTTTAGTTCTCTTCCATTTCCTTGTTTCTTGATATAAAACCTCATCCTCGATGAAACCATACTGAAGTTGAAGAGAGAGGTGAGTCTGTCTTCACACAGGTGATATCGATAGTTTGATTGAATGGGCGGAAAAGTGCCCATATGACAATAGACAATAGGTGCAGGAGTAGGCCATTCTACCCTTCGAGCCTGCACCACCATTTAATATGATCATGGTTGATTATCCTTAATCAGTATCCTGTTCCTGCCTTATCTCCATAACCCTTGATTCCACTATCCTTGAGAGCTCTATCCAACTCCTTCTTAAATGAATCCAGAGATTGGGCCTCCACTGCCCTCTGGGGCAGAGCATTCCACACAGCCACCACTCTCTGGGTGAAGAAGTTTCTCCTCATTAGATTAGATTACTTACAGTGTGGAAACAGGCCCTTGGGCCCAACAAGTCCACACCAATCCACCGAAGCGAACCCCGCCCAGACCCATTCTCCTACATTTACCCCTGCACCTAACACTATGGGCAATTTTAGCGTGGCCAATTCACCTAACCTGCACATTTTTGGACTGTGGGAGGAAACCGGAGCACCCGGAGGACACGCAGACACACGCAGACACGGGGAGAACGTGCAAACTCCACATAGTCAGTCGCCTGAGGCGGGAATTGAACCCGGGTCTCTGGCGCTGTGAGGCAGCAGTGCTAACCACTGTGCCACCCACTCATCTTTGTACTAAATGGCCTACCCCTTATTTTTAAGCTGTGTCCTCTGGTTCAGGACCCTCCCATCAGCAGAAACATGTTTCCTGCCTCCAGAGTGTCCAATCCTTTAATTATCTTATACGTCTCAATCAGATCCCCTCTCAGTCTCCTAAACTCAAGGGTATACAAGCCCAGTCGCTCCAATCTTTCACCGTAAGATAGTCCTGCCATTCCAGGAATTGACCTCGTGAACCTACGCTGCACTCCCTCAATAGCCAGAACGTCTTTCCTCAAATTTGGAGACCAGAATTGCACACAATATTCCAGGTGCGGTCTCACCAGGGCCCTGTACAGCTGCAGAAGAACCTCTTTGCTTCTATACTCAATCCCTCTTGTTATGAAGGCCAGCATGCTATTAGCTTACTTCAGTACATGCTGTATCTGCATGCTTGCCTTCATTGACTGGTGTACAAGAGCACCCAGATCTCTTTGTACTGCCCCTTTACCTAACTTGACTCCATTTAGGTAGTAATCTGCCTTCCTGTTCTTGCCACCAAAGTGGATAACCATACATTTGTCCACATTAAACTGCATCTGCCATGCATCTGTCCACTCACCTAACCTGTCCAGGTCACCCTGTAATCTCCTAACATCCTCCTCATATTTCACCCTGCCACCCAGCTTTGTATCATCAGTAAATTTGCTAATGTTACTATTAATACCATCTTCTATATCATTAACATATATTGTAAAAAGCTGCGGTCCCAGCACTGATCCCTGCGGTACCCCACTGGTCACCGCCTGCTATTCCAAAAGGGAGCCGTTTATCACTACTCTTTGTTTCCTGTCAGCTAACCAACATTCAATCCTCGTCCGTACTTTGCCCCCAATACCATGCACCCTAATTTTGCTCACTAACCTCCTATGTGAGACTTTATCAAAGGCTTTCTGAAAGTCCAGGTACAATACATCCACTGGATCTCCCTTGTCCATCTTCAGAGTTACATCCTCAAAAAATTCCAGAAGATTACTCAAGCATGATTTCCCCTTCATAAATCCATGCTGACTCTGACCAGTCCTGTTACTGCTATCCAGATGTGTCGTAATTTCATCCTTTACAATTGACTCCAGCATCTTTCCCACCACTGAGGTCAGACTAACTGGTCTATAATTCTCTGTTTTCTCTCTCCCTCCTTCCTTAAAAAGTGGGACAACATTAGCCACCGTCCAAGCCGCAGGAACTGATCCTGATTCTATCGAACTCTGGAAAATAATCACCAACGCATCCACAATTTCTCGAGCCACCTCCTTCAGTACTCTGGGATGTAGACCATCAGGCCCTGGGGACTTATCAGCTTTCAGACCTAACAGTCTCTCCAACACCAATTCCTGGCAAATATAAATTCCCTTCAGTTCAGGTCCTTCAGCCACTGTTACCTCAGGGAGATTGCTTGTGTGTTCCCTAGTGAAGACAGACCTGAAGTACCAATTCAACTCTTCTGCCATTTCTTTGTACCCCGTAATAAATTTACCCGTTTCTGTCTTCAAGGGCCCAATTTTAGTCTTAACCATTTTTTTCCCTTTCACATACCTAAAAAAGCTTTTACTATCCTCCTTTATATTTTTGGCCAGTTTACCTTCGTACCTCATTTTTTCTCTGCGTATTTCCTTCTTAGTAATCCTCTGCTGTTCTTTAAAAGCTTCCCAGTCCTCCATTTTCCCACTTATCTTTGCTATGTTATACTTTTTCTCTTTTAACTTTATATGTTTCTTAACTTCCCTCATC
>NC_057746.1:1292570-1296137 GCF_004010195.1 Chiloscyllium plagiosum
CCTTTCACATACCTAAAAAAGCTTTTACTATCCTCCTTTATATTTTTGGCCAGTTTACCTTCGTACCTCATTTTTTCTCTGCGTATTTCCTTCTTAGTAATCCTCTGCTGTTCTTTAAAAGCTTCCCAGTCCTCCATTTTCCCACTTATCTTTGCTATGTTATACTTTTTCTCTTTTGACTTTATCTGTTTCTTAACTTCCCTCGTCAGCCACGGCCACCCCTCCCTCCTCATAGGATCTTTATTCCTTTTTGGAATGAACTGATCCTGCATGTTCTGCATTATACCCAGAAATACCTGCCATTGTTGTTCCACGGTCATCCCTGCTAGGGTATTGCACCATTGAACTTTGGCCAGCTCCTCCCTCATAGCTCCATAGGTCCCCTTATTCAACTGAAATATTGTCACTTCCGATTCTACCCTCTCCCTTTCAAATTGCAGATTAAAGCTTATTGTATTGTGGTCACTACCTCCTAATAGCTCCTTTACTTCGAGGTCCCTGATCAATTCTGGTTTGTTACACAATACCAGATCTAGAATTGCCTTCTCCCTGGTCGGCTCCATCACAAGCTTTTCTAAGAATCCATCTCGGAGGCACTCCACAATCTCCCTTTCTTGGGGTCCAGTACCATTCTGATCCTCCCAGTCTATCTGCATGTTGAAATCCCCCATAACAACTGTAGTAACATCTTTGTACAGGCCAATTTCAGCTCCTGATTCAACTTACATCCGACATCCAGACTACTGTTTGAGGGCCTGTAGATAA
The DNA here is from genome assembly GCF_004010195.1 of Chiloscyllium plagiosum. Classification (NCBI taxonomy): domain Eukaryota; kingdom Metazoa; phylum Chordata; class Chondrichthyes; order Orectolobiformes; family Hemiscylliidae; genus Chiloscyllium; species Chiloscyllium plagiosum. The sequence continues at coordinate 1,293,336 of NC_057746.1, forward strand.
CTCCCAAGAGGGTTTTTTTACCCTTAGAAGTTCTCAGCTCTATCCATACTGACTCTACATCCCCTGATTCTAGGTCACCCCGCACAAGGGACTGAATATCATCCCTTACCAACAAGGCCACAAGGCTTACCAACAAGAGCCTTCTTCCAAGTTCTCTGAAGTCCCGCTGTAGAATGTCCCTCCTCTTCTTCCCGACGTCATTTGTGCCGACATGCACCACCACTTCTGACACTTCACCTTCGCCCTTGAGGATTTCCTGCACTCTGTCTGTGATGTCCTTAATCCTGGCACCAGGAAGGCAATACACCATCCTCAAATCCCGCCTGTTGCCGCAGAAACCCCTTTCAGTCCCTCTCACTATGGAGTCCCCTATTACCACAGCTCTGTGTGATGTCTGACTCCTCATCGTCTTCTCTATTCTGCTCCCTTCTGGTATGGTCGGTGTAATAACCTCGCTGAAGATCCTGTCCAGAAAGATCTTATTCTCTCGGATGAGCCGAAGGTCCTCGAGTTCTTTCTTCAGTGCTGCGATACGTTCTGTCAGTAGCTGAATGTGCGCTCACTTTCCACAGATATACGAGCCAGATACACCAGAGTCGTTGACCTCCCATATCATGCACGTAGCACACTGAACGAGCTGGGCAGTCATGTCTTCACCCTCTTCAACTGTGGCGTAATCACTTCACTCAACCTCCTTGCCGAAGACTCCTGAGCTAAAGACTCTCTCTTCTCTCAACAGGAACTTCCCTGGACTCTTTTTGGGGCAAGTCTGTGGACTTTAAAGTTAGGTTAGAGGAAGAGGAAGAGGGTGGGAGGGAGGGCCTACTCTGTAGGACCTGGAGTCTAGAACACACCCACTCAAATAACATATGGAATTCAGTTCAGAGAAGTGCAAGGTTATGTATTTTGGAAGGGTAAATTAATCAAGGGAATTGAGTGTGGTAGAAGAAGGAAGACCTTGGAGGTCATGTCCACAGATCCCTGAAGGTACAGCTCAGATGGTAAAGAAAGCAAATGGGATATTATCCTTCACTAGGTGAGATACTGAATACTGCAATGTAATGCTGGAATTATACCAGACACTGGTTAGACCACAGCTGGAGTTGTATGTACAGTTTTGGTCACCACATTACAGGAAAGACATAATTGTTCTAAGGACAGCACAGAAGAGACTCACAAATTTTACAATAGAGACTTAAAAATTGAAGCTATGAGAAATGAGTGTATTGAATCGCTACAGTGAAGAAAGGGGTCATTCATAGAGTCATACAGTCATAGAAGTGTACAGCATGGAAACAGACCCTTCAGTCCAACCCATCCATGCCAACCAGATATCCAAACCCAAATCGAGTCCCACCTACCCTTGAGAACAGTGCAGCACAGTACAGGCCCTTCAGCCCTCAATGTGGTGGTAACATTTTATCCTACTCGAAGATCAAACTAACCTACACATCTTTCAATTTACTATTATCCATGTGCCTATCCAACAATTGCTTACATGTCCCTAATGTATCTGACTCTACTACCATCGCTGGCAATGCATTCCATGCACCCACCACTCTCTGTGTAAAGAACCGACCTCTGACATCTCCCCTAAACCTTCCTCCAATCACCTTAAAATTATGCTCCCTCATGATAGACATTTCTGCCCTGGGAATTCACTGTATCTATGCCTCTCATCATCTTGTACACCTCTATCAAGTCATCTCTCATCCTTCTTCGCTCCAATGAGAAAAGCCTCCTTCAACCTTTCTTCATAAGACCTGCCCTGTAGTCCAGGCAGCATCCTGGTAAATCTCCTCTGCACCCTCTCTAAAGCTTCTACATCCTTCCTATAATGAGGCTACCAGAACTGAACACAATATTCCAAGTGTGATCTAACCAGAGCTTTATAAAGCTGAAGCTCTTAAACTCAATCCGCCTGCTAATGGAAACCAACACACTGTATACCTTCTTAACAACCCTATCAACTTGGGTGGCAACTTTGAGGGATGTGGATGTGGACCCCAAGATCCCTATGTTCATCCACACTGCCAAGAATCCTGCATTTAACCCTGTATTCTATATTCATAATCAACTTTCTAAAATGAATCCCTTCACACTTTTCCAGATTGAACTCCATCTGCCACTTCTCCAGTTCCGCATCCTGTCAATGTCTCATTGCAACCTACATCAGCCCACCACACTATCCACCACTCCACTAACCTTCCTGTCTTTGGCAAACTTAGTAACCCACCCTTCCACTTCCTCATCCAAGTCATTTATAAAATTCACAAAGAGCAGAGGTCCCAAAACAAATCCCAGTGGAACACCACTGGTCACCAAGCTCCAGCCTGAATACTCTCCATCTAACACCCCCTTCTAACTTCTATAGGCCAGCAAATTCTGTATCTCGACAGCCAAATTTCCCTATATCCCATGACTCCTTACTTCGGACTGAGTCTACCATGTGGAACCTTATCAAATGCCGAGCTAAAATCCAAGTACACTACATCCAGTTCTCCACTTTCATCAATGTGTTTTGTCACATCCTCAAAGAATTCAATAAGGCTTGTGAGGCTTGTCCTGCCCCTGACAAAGCCATGCTGACTATCTCTAATCAAACTATGATTTTCCAAGTAATCATAAATCCTATCTCTCAGAATCCTCTCCAATAATTTGCCCACCCTGCTGTAAGATTGACTGATCTGTAATTCTCAGGGATATCCTTATTCCCTTTCTTGAACAAGGAAATAACATTTGCCACCCTCCAATCAGCTGGCACTAGTGGACAGTGAGGATGCAAAGATCATTGTCAAAGGC
>NC_057746.1:1300868-1301276 GCF_004010195.1 Chiloscyllium plagiosum
AGCAAGTTTGCAGACGACACAAAGGTTGGAGGTGTCGTTGACAGTATAGAGGACTGCTGTAGGCTGCAGCGTGACATTGACAGGATGCAGAGATCAGCTGAGAGGTGACAGATGGAGTTCAACCTGGATAAATGCGAAGTGATGCATTTTGGAAGGTCGAACTTGAAAGTTGAGTACAGGATTAAAGACAGGAGTCTTGGCAGTATGGAGGAACAGCGGGGTCTTAGTGTGCAGGTACATAGATCCCTTAAAATTGTCACCCAAGTGGACAGGGTTGTTAAGAAAGCATATGGTGTTTTGGCTTTCATTAACAGGGGTATTGAGTTTAAGAGCCGTGAGATCTTGTTGCAGCTATATAAAACTTTGGTTAGACCGCACTTCGAATACTGTGTCCAGTTCTGGTCGCCC
>NC_057746.1:1301437-1312821 GCF_004010195.1 Chiloscyllium plagiosum
CGGACTTTTTTCATTGGAAAAAAGAAGGAAGAGAGGGGACCTAATTGAGGTATATAAGATAATGACAGGCATAGATAGAGTCGATAGCCGGAGACCTTTTCCCAGGGCAGAAATTGTTAACACGAGGGCTCATAGTTTTAAGCTGTTTGGCGGAAAGTATAGAGAGGATGTCAGAGGCGGGTTCTTTACGCAGAGAGTTGTGAGAGCATGGAATGCATTGCCAGCAGCAGTTGTGGAAGTGAGGTCATTGGGGAAATTTAAGAGACTGCTGGATATGCATATGATCACAGAAATTTGAGGGTTTGTACATTAGGTTTACCTCACATGAGGATTAATGGTCGGCACAACATCGTGGGTTGAAGGGCCTGTTCTGTGCTGTACTGTTCTATGTTCTATGTTCTATATTTCTAATTCTGGATGGTTAGTGTTTGTATGCAACAGCAACTTCTGGAACTGCGTCAATGCTATGTTCGGTGTACCAATGCCAATCATTGTGTGTGAATCGCAGCAGTGTAAATGGATCATTACCCCGAGTTGGCAACAGTTAAATTATGGCTGTACTGTGAAAGGTTAAAGAGTGATGTGTATTTGTTATCCATAAAGAACCATACCCTCATAAATATGTCTCAGATTTTCCCATGTTTGTTCACAAGCCCATTATTTATAGGTACTGCAAACATCATTCCAACTTGTATCCCACTCCAATCAGTTTACTGATAGTCCCCACATGACTCTCCAATACAGTGGTCCGGCTCTGTACTATTTATGTCAGGCCTTGACCTGCTCCTGACTTGGTGTCACTTGACCCTTAAAGTTTCCTTAAATTGTGAAATTCAGGTTTGAACTCAATTAACTGTTAGTGTTCCAGTATTGAATACTGTAGTGGTATCATTTATCAGATCAGGTTTTAGTCTGTTTTTCTCCTGGTCTACCAGCAATGTTCCACCATTCAACTGAGTTTGTAGCATTAACTGACCCATTAAAGTCTTTTACGGATTGAGCATCATGGGGGCAGGGTTATGTTGGACAGGTTTATAACTATGGGTACCAGCTGTTGGTACACATTATCATACAAGATCCTATCATCTTGAATTAACACAAGTCAATTTCCAGTAAATTAAAACCTACACTAGACTAGTTAAATTTGGGAACTTAACCCAGTCTCTCCAAGAAATCTCCAACCATCATCTATGTGTGTCAAATGCACTATTACTTGCTCTCCAACAGTTACATTTAGTATTCAATATTGAGTGTTGAACTCCGTATTACTTGTGGTGCACTATCAATCAGTTGTGGGATGTATGTTGGGTAGTACTCCTCATTCCCTCTGTTACAAACACCAATCCGCGTAACACAAAATGTTCTATAAATTAAACAGATAACCATCCTGGTCACCCCCGGTTTTTTTGGATAAATTTTGCAAAACAAAATGAAAAAAAAATTGTAAAAAGCTTCAGCAATCACCAGCTTTCCAGTGCCGTTTTCCTTTTATGACTATGTAAACACATTTATCACTTTCATCAGTTGTTTCTCTCTCATTAGTCTTACCTCCACACTCCCTGTTAAGACATCCCCTGTCAATCTTACTGCCGTGCCTGTCATTAACTTGTATGAAGTCATTCTGCTGGGTGTCATCTTAAGCCCCAACAGACTACTAGATAATAAATCTGCCCACCCTGTCCTAGATGGCCTTGATCAATGCTTTCTTCAGCATTCTATTCATTCATTTGACTGTGCCTGAATTTTGTGGGTGGGAAGGGACATGGACCTTTTGTTTTATGTCCAGCCACTTACAGATTGTCCCCATAAAATGTGTTCCCAGATCTGAATCTATTTGAAATGGCATTCTCAAACACATCCTCTGACATTTACCAACCAATTGCAGCTGAAGTCCAGTGTGGGAAATGCTTCTACCCTGGATGTAAGGTTGCTTGCCGAGCTGGAAGGTTTGTTTTCAGATGTTTCATTACCACACTAGCTAACATCATTAGTGAGCCTCCAGTGAATCACTGGCATTAGTGACCCACTTTCTATTTTTGTGTTTAGGTTTCTTGGGTTGGTGATGTCATTTCCTGTGGTGATATCATTTCCTGTTCTTTTTCTCCGAGGGAGGTAGATGGGATCTAAATTAATGTGATTTTTGATAGAGTTCCGGTTGGAATACCATGCTTCTAGGAATTCTCGTGCATGTCTCTGTTTGGCTTGTCCTAGGATGGATGTGCTGTCCCAGTCGAAGTGTTGTCCTTCCTCATCTGTATATAAGGATATTAGTGAGAGAGGGTCATGTCTTTTTGGGGCTAGTTGATGTTCATGTATCCTGGTGGTTAGCTTTCTATCTGTCTGTCCAAATGTAGCGTTTGTTACAGTTCTTGCAAGGTATTTTGTAAATGACATTAGTTTTGCCTGTTGTCTGTATGGGATCTTTCAAGTTCATGAGCTGCTGTTTTAGTGTGTTGGTGGGTTTGTGGGCTACCATGATGCCAAAGGGTCTGAGTAGTCTGGCAGTCATTTCCGAGATGTCTTTGATGTAGGGGAGAGTGACGAGTGGAGAGTGATGCTTTTTTGTCTGCTTGTTTGGGTTTGTTGCTGAGAAATCGGCAAGACAATGTTCATTGGTACCCATTGTTTTTCAATACATTGTATAGGTGATTTTCCTCTGCTCTGCATAGTTCCTCTGTTCTGCCTGTGAGTTGTGGTTCATTGAAATAATGTTCTAATGCAGCTTTGTTTGTGGGTGTTGTTGGTAAACAGAAAGTGGGTCACTAACAGCAGTGTTTCGTCCGGAGACTCACTGAAGATGTTACCTAGTATGGTAACAAAACATCTGAAAACGAACCTTGCAGCTCAGTGAGCAAACTTATATCCAGAACCTCAACCTGACCCCTACAAATCTTCTCAAAACCCACTAATGTTTGTACCCATCTGGTAAAATGGTCAATGATGAATGAACAGTATTGCTTCCCCCATTTGATGGAAAAGGTCCCATGGAATCTATCAGTATTTGTTGCCATGACCCACCTCAGATGTGACAACAGACTTTAAGGATCATTCTGGTTTATACTGTGTACATGTCAGACATTGCTGACAATATTTGGTGACATCTCTTCCCATTCTCTGCCACCCACCTGCACCTTCCCATCCAGCTCCATGATATATTTTCAATCAGATTTTACCTTATATATCCCACTTTTTACCAAATTTCTACTTTTAAGTGCCTCCTGTCTTTCTCAATGATTTCTTTCTTCTTCATCAGCGTCTCTCTATAACTTTACCCATTTCACCTCCCCACTCCAATTGTTGCTGTGTCCCTCAGGTAGCCCAGACTAGTTGCTGTCGCCTCCTTAGTGCCTAAACATTGATTGCCCAATTCAGTGCAGTGCCACCTTCTGCTGGGTTTTGACCTTTATCATTGCTACCTCTCTAATGTAACTTTGTACCCTCCACTGCCATCCTTACCTAGTCTGGCCTACATGTGGCTTTACTCCCTCAGCAATGTGGTTGACTCTCAGCTACCCTCTGAGCAATTAGGGGATAAACATTAAAGCCAGGTCTTCATCTCATGAATTTTAAAATGGAGCAGGAGTAGACCATTAAGCCTGTCATGCCAACTCCACCATGAAGTAATATCATGGCTGGTCTGCTTTTGGCCTTAACTACCTACTGCCCCACTACCATTGTTGATCAAAAACTTAATTTAGCATTGAATAGTTTCAAAGACCCATTCTCCACGGCGAACAAAGGAAGGGATTCCAAAGACAAGTGAATCTCTGAGAAGAGAAAATCCTCCTCATCTGTTATATTTTTAAACTGTGCCCCTTAGCTTAAGATCCCTCCATGATCAGAAACATCCTCCCCCTTTTACCCCCTCAACATCTTATGTATTTCAATAACTTCACCTCTTATTCTTCTAAATTCCAACCTGATGAACCTTTTCTCATAGGATAATCCCTATATCCCACGAACCAGCCTTTTAAACCTTTATGACCATTATTTAATTTTCATCAAATTTTAATTACTATCTGAAATAACTACACAGAGGCGGGTATCCCATCATCAAGTCCCCCTTTATTTCCTTGTGCACAGCCAGCTCGGAGTCAATCCCCTGACCTGACGAAATTCTAAATCTCCTGGTTATGTATATATTTTTGTATTTGGATTCCAGCCAGTTTATTCAACACACTTTCACAATGACACAGAGTAGCTGTGGGAGCATCACAAAGACTTCATTTTGAACTAGAGATGCTATGTACACTAAATGCCATGTGGTGACCGGACTTCTGAAACATTGGGCTCATGGATCTGAAGGGGGGCCTACATGTGATCATGAGTACAGATAATGGGGGTTGGGGGTGGCAGGTAACAATGGGGTGGGAAAGAAGAGGTACAGATAGACGTCTAGTTGGTTTTGAGGGAAAGTAAAGACCCAGGGGGCTAACCTGCAACTGAGTGAATTTGACTGTCAGATAACATGGGCTAAACTATTCAGCTTGAAGAAACACAACTCTGATCTGTACCACAGAGCCAGTAGTGATAGCCCCTTGTGACAACCCTTGAAAGGAATTTACCAAGGTGGCAAAACCTTGAACTTGACAAGGGTGACATTTCTCCACAGTCCGAGTTTGTTCATGTGGAATCTGAGGAGCTGCCTTCACCTTTTGGGTCATTTCTAATGGCAAGGCCCTCCCTGGCCTCTTTCATTCAATCCTATAATCACTCCATTCAATGTCCTACCAGCTCACTTTACAATCTCCTTCCCATTACACAATCCTCCTGTGAGACCCAAAGAGTGGCTGATACAGACAGTGTAGAGGGACCTTTATTCTATCTAACCCCATGCTGTACCTGTGCTGGTAGTATTCAATGGGCACTGTGTAGAGGGAACTTTACTTTCTGTAGCTATCCTGCAAGTGTTTGATCTGGACATTGGGATCCTAAAACGAACAGCACAAGTCTTCTCTGAACTTTTGATAAAGTCAACTACACAAGATGGTTCGGACAGCAGGACTACATTTCAGTATACTCGATCAAGACAGGAAGCATTTGTAAAAACACTGTGCTCCATCATGTGGTTGCAAGCAGCCAACACCCAGTCAAACATCCAAACAGCCAAATCCTGTCATTGCCCACCCCCAACTATATATCCAGGGGTATAGACCTGGTCTTTCTCTTGTAGCTTCTCTTGCGATGCTTTTCCCAGGTCATGTTCCTCCAATTCAGACTCAGACACAGGAGGACTGTGCCCATATTTTGCATCCAGAATGTCTTGGGAGAATTTCCTCCTCTTCATTTGGCAGTAATGTTATCGAAGCTGTATTCATTTTAGACTCTGAGGTTTACTTGACACTAGATGGAGGGGGTGCACCTGCAGCTCCTGACAAGCATTTCTGGCTGTTCTGAGAGGCCAGGTATACTTTGCTGCAGCCCTTTTGTGAGGTAACAGCTTTCAGGTGATTCACATGCTTTTTCTGGACTGTATCACCCACCAGAACTTCGTAAGTCACGGGAACTGATGTCACATCAACTTCATCTCATATCCATACAGGTTCATTTTCATGGTTCTGGTACAACCTCATCCCTGGATTAAATTGTCTCTCTTGCTTAAGGAGGCCTGTGGCCAGCATTGGTGCTCCTGCTGCCCTTTCACCTCTGCTCCCCAGGTCTGGGTATATCAGGTTTAATCTGGTGTGGAGTCTTCTGCCCAACAGCAACTCTGCTGGAATTATCCCTGTTGTTGCGTGTCGGGTGATACTATTATTGAACAGGAACTGGGACAGTTTGGTCTCAAGTGACACTGTAGGCTGCTCCTTCAAGCCCACCTTCAATGGTTGGACCACTCTTTCTGCTATCTGTTGGATGATAGATGCTATGGATGTGTCCTTATGTGTCAAATGCCATTGGACTTTAGGAAATATTCAAATTCCCTGTTAATAAATGTCCCATTGTCCATTACCAAAACTTCAGGTAGTTGTGTATCGTAAATGATACTCATCCCTGAGTTTACTGAACAAACTTTATGTATATCTAATCACTTTGACCAGGAACATTGACGCCATGAAAGGACCAGTATAGTTGACATATATCTGAGTCCAGGGCTTACCTGGCAATCCCACAAGTATGTGGGTGCTGCTGGTGGTAATTTTTCTCCTTGTTGGCACTCTGGGCACTGCCCACCAATGCAGCTGTGTCAATCCCAGGCACCAGACATAGCTTCTTACAAACATCTACATCTTGGAAAGCCCTGGATTGCCCTGGTGAAGTTTGGCCAGTATCTGGCAGGGACCTGTCCTTGGGACAATTAAGTAATATGCCATCCTCTGCACTAATTGATCTCACTAGATCCAAAAAAGGTTTCAATCTGGTTGCAATGGGCCTTCTGTTTTCCTCATTATCACCAGCTGTTTCAGTTTTGCAAAGATAGGATCTTTTCGTGTCCAGATATTGTCCACAGTGACTGGAAAGTGGTCCAGAAAACTTAAAATCAAAATGGACTATTCCATGGAGATACCACTGGTGGAATACCAGCAGCTGTAAGGGTGCCAAGATGGAGGTTAGGTTATGTGTGAATTTTCAATAATAATTAATTTATTAGTCCTACCTTGTCCCTGCCTGCCCTGACTGTTTGACTCACTTCTGTTCTCAACTGTACCAGTCTCAGATTGATCTCTTTCTTCATTATCTCCCTGCACCCCCACCCCCCCCACCTTACTAGTTTAAATCCTCCCAAGCAGCTCTAGCATATCTCCCTGCCAGTATATTAGTCCCCTTCCAATTTAGATGCAATCCGTCCTTCTTGTACAGGTGACTTCAATCCCAAAAGAAATTCCCATGATCCTTAAATTTCTGCCTCTCTGTAATCTCCCTTCAGAATCTCAACCTTTTCCCTTCCTATGTCGTTGGTTCCAATGTGGACAATGACCTCTTGCTGGCCCCTCTCCCCCGTGAGAATATTCTGCACCCTCTCTGAGACATCCTTGATCCTGGCACCAGGGAAGCAACACAGCATTCTGCTTTTTCTCTGCTGGCCACAGAAGCGTCTGTCTGTACCACAGAAGCGCCTGTCTGTACCACAGACTAGAGAATCCCCTAACACCATTGATCTCTTGGAACCCGACATACCCCTCGTTGCATTAGAGCCAGTCTCAATACCAGAAACTTGGCTGTTCGTGCTACATTCCCCTGAGAATCCATCTCCCCCTACATTTTCCAAAACACCATACCTGTTTGAAATGGGTATACCCACAAAAGACTCCTGCACTAGCTGCCTACCTCTCTTAACCTTCCTGGAGTTAACCCATCTCTGTGACTGTATCAGAGACATTTCCCCCTTCCTATAACTGCCATCCATAACATACTGTTGCTATTCCAAATTCCTCATTGCTTCTATCTGTCTCTCAATCGATCCATTCAAGCTGATAAGATTCACAACCAACAGCATTTATTGCGGATATAATCCACAGTAACCTTTAAATTCTCTTTAAACTCTCACATCTGACAAGAAGCGCATATCACTCTACTAAAGGCCATTTTTGCTCCTTCACAATCTACAGGCCCAGAAAATAACACCATCTTATTCCTCTACAAAACACTGCTCCAGGTTAAATTAATAGTTATGGCTTATATTTTAAGTTTAATCAAGAGACATATCTCAAAAACATATAATCAAGAAAGAACCCTCTCTACTTACTACTGCAGGTCTGTAGGTCACACTTAAAAACAATACACTTATCTGCTTCTGTGCTGTGAACTTCACCCAAACAGTTCCTCCAAGATTAGTTGTGAAATTCACTGCTTGTTAATTTTCCCACACTCACTCCGATGTCCAGCGATGCATGCATTCAAACAGCAAAGGCAGTAACTGTGCAGGTCACTACTGTGTCAGTTTCTTTCTCTCTCTCCAGCACTGTCCTCACCATGTGCTTCCTTTGTCTGCTTCTCTCCCTATTAAAACTGCTGTTGATTTGACTTTTTTTTCCCAAAGTTCCAAAACAATGCAACAGCATATAAAACAGTAATTGTTGCTCCTGGAATTTGAGGAAATCACCTCCAACACCTAAAATACCTCAAAAAAGGAGCAACTGTTATAGCCAGAAATTTTTCCCATCCTCCATTTCCCAGAATCCATTGCTCATTAGGACTTCATTGAGGCAGCTGTTTCCAAATTTAAAAATGTTGAGCCAATCTAGGTCAATCTTTCTCAACCAATTTCACCCCAATAGGCTTGGGCCCACGCCTTTTAATTCCATCAGTGGTAACTGCACCAACTGCTTCTCCCAAGAGACAGGAAGCAAAGTCATACCCTTAATCTGTAACGGTTGCCCAGTGTATGTTCTCAGTCTGGCTGAGGTCTTATGCAAATCTAAGGGTTGGAGTCTTGAGTGAACCTTGTTAAAGACAGATTCTGCAACCATAGGTACAACTGCACCAGTATCAACCTCCATGGGAACTGGGTCACTATTTAACCAAACATCAATTTTAATTGGCTCTGATTTGGATGTCACTAAGCAATTTCATTGTTCCAGTCCATATGTAAGGGGACTTTCCAGACTATGCACTTTCCTAGGTACCAGCCCATGAGTTTTCTTACTCAAGTCAGGCCTTGTAGGACTCCTTTGCGGTCTCGAATCCACATACTGGCAGCAACTACAATGACTTCCCAGCCCAGATCCTAAAGCACATTTTAGCCACCTGGCCACGACTCGGCTTTGTTGTGGGGTTCTGCTGTGGGCTAACCTAGGGTCCGTCTGCTCAGGATATGTCCTGAGTGAGGCTATGCAATTACCTACACTCAAATAGTATTCATCAAGCTCATTCGGATGAGTGAGGGTGTCTACTTCCAACGAAATATCTGCAACTCATATGATCCACTTGTTGAATTTTCCAATGATAAAGCCAGTGGTAGTGCCTGTTTAAAGTCCAGTTGGGCTTCAGCTGAATGATTACTTCATGAATCCCACATAACAATTGGTCTCTCAGTATCCCATTCAGGGTTAACACAAAATCATATGCTTCTGCCAGTCATCTTAATCTAGTCAAAAATTCCAATACAGATTCCCCTGGTTTCTCTAACAACTTAATAAAACTGATAGAGTCTCAGGATTACAGGAGGTTTGGGGTCATAATATTCCTTGTTTGCAGTTACACCCTGCCATGGCTGACATCTGAATTGAGCTGGGACCAATCTTCCAGCAAAAAGGGTAAATAGGCTGGTCAATAGGAGTTTAAATGAGGAATTGCAGGGGGTGGGGGTGAAACTTCCCAGCTGGGAAACAAAGCAGAGGTTCACATCCCTAGCGATGGATTCAACTGCATGGAAATATATGGAAGGTGTAGCAGAAAAAGAGAACTCAGGAGAGGTTATTAAAGTCTCCAGCACAGACACAAATAGAACAGAGTATTTGGAAAGGATTAGCAATCAGACTTGAAGCACACTAGACAAATGAATGACAATGAGAAGAGGGACAGTTAATACATGACTGAAGGTGTTATATCTGAATGCACACAGTATGGGAAATAAGGTAAATGAGCTTGTGGTACAGATCAAAATTGACAGGTACGATGTGGTGGGCATCACACAGACGTGGCTGCAAGGGGATCAGGATTGGGAGCTGAATATTCAAGAAGAGGGATCCTATTAAAGATAGGCAGATGGGCAGAGGGGATGGGATTGCTTTATTAGTAAGAAATTAAATTAATAGTAAGAAACTAAGTAGGGTCAGATGGTGTCGAATCTGTGTGGGTAGAATTGAGGAACCGCAATGTTAAAAAAAAAACAAGTTGGAGTTCTGTACAGGCCTCCAAACAGCAGTCAGGAGCTGGGGTGCAAGATACACCAGGAGGTAGAAAAGATGTGTAGGAAAGGCAAAGTTACAGTGATCATGGGGGGTTTCAATGTGCAGGTTGATAGTGGATTAAAAGTAAAGGAATTTGTGGAATGTCTACAAGATGGTCTTTTGGAGCAGCTTGTAGTGATGTCTACTAGGGAACAGGCAATACTGGATTTAGTATTGTGCAATGAAGCAGACTTGATAATGGAGCTTAAGGTGAAGGAACCCTAAGGGGGCAGTGATCATAATATGATTGAATTTACTCTGCAATTTGAGAGGGAATGGTACAGGAAGGATGAAGCAATCACGGCTGACTAGGGAAGTCAGCGATAGCATAAAAGCAAAAGAAAAAGTATATAATGTGGCAAAGGGCAATGGGAAACCAGGCGATTGGGAAGCTAACACAGGGCAACAAAAAAAGGAGGGAGAAAATCAAATATGAGGATAAGCTAGCCAGTAATAGAAAGGAAGACCGTAGGAGTTTCTTTCAATATATAAAGGGCAAAAGAGAGACAAAACTGGACATTGGATCGCTGGAAAATTATGTTGGAGGTGACAGTACTGGGGAACAAGGAAATGGCTGACGAACAGAATAATTACTTTGTGTCAGTCTTCATGGTGGAAGACATGAGTGATATCTCAAAAATTCAAGAGAGTAAGGGAAGCAGAACTGAGTATGGTGGCCATCACCAAGGAGAAGGTGCTAGAAAAACTGAATGGCCTGAAGCGGATTAATCACCTGGACCAGATGGACTACACCCCAGAGTTCTAAAGGAGCTAGCTGAAGTAATAGTAGAGGCATTATTAGTGATCTTCCAGGAATCGCTAGAATCAGTGATTAGGATTGGGAAATCACTAATGTGACACCCCTGTTTAAAAAGGGAGTAAGGCAAAAGACAGAAAATTACAGATCGATTAGCCTAACCTCGGTTGTGGGTAAGATCCTGGAACCGATTGTGAAGGATGAGACTTCTGAATTATTGGAAGTGTATGGTAAAATAGGGCAAAGTCAGCATGGTTTCATCAAGGGGAGGTCATGCCTGACAAATTTTATAGAATTCTTTGCGGAAGTAATAAGCAGGTTAGACCAAGGAGAACCAATGGATGTTATCCACCTGGACTTCAAGGCCTTTGACAAGGTACCGCACAGGAGGCTACTGAGTAAGATAAGGGCCCATGGTGCCAAAGGCAAGGTCCCAGCATGGATAGAAGCTTGGCTGTCAGGCAGAAAGCAGAGAGTGGGATAAAAGGGTCCTTTTCAGGATGGCAGCCGGTGACAAGTGGTGTTCCGCAGGGCTCAGTGTTGGGACCACAACTTTTCACTTATACATTAATGATCTAGATGAAGGAACTGAGGGCATTCTGGTTAACTTTGCAGATGATATAAAGGCAGGTCAAGGGTACACTGAGGAGGTGGGGAGGATGCAGAAGGATTTGGACAGGTTAGGAGAGTGGGCAAAGAAGTGGCAAACAGAATACAACATGGGAAAGTGTGAGGTCATGCGCTTTGATAGGAAGAATAGTGGCATGGACTATTTTCTAAATGGGGAGAAAATTCAA
>NC_057746.1:1312827-1321041 GCF_004010195.1 Chiloscyllium plagiosum
GACTGAAGGTGTTATATCTGAATGCACACAGTATGGGAAATAAGGTAAATGAGCTTGTGGTACTGATCAAAATTGACAGGTACGATGTGGTGGGCATCACACAGACGTGGCTGCAAGGGGATCAGGATTGGGAGCTGAATATTCAAGGATATACATCCTATCAAAGATAGGCAGATGGGCAGAGGGGATGGGATTGCTTTATTAGTAAGAAATGAAATTAGTAGTAAGAAACAAAGTAGGGCCAGATGGTGTAGAATCTGTGTGGGTAGAATTGAGGAACTGCAAAGTTAAAAAAAAAAATAGTTGGAGTTCTGTACAGCACTCCCAACAGTAGTCAGGAGCTGGGGTGCAAGATACACCAGGAGGTAGAAAAGATGTGTAGGAAAGGCAAAGTTACATTGATCATGGGGGCTTTCAATGTGCGGGTTGGTAGTGGATTGAAAGTAAAGGAATTTGTGGAATATCTACGAGATGGCCTTTCAGAGCAGCTTGCAGTGATGTCTACTAGGGAACAGGCAATACTGGATTTAGTATTGTGCAATGAAGCAGACTTGATAATGGAGCTTAAGGTGAAGGAACCCTAGGGAGGCAGTGATTGTAACATGATTGAATTTACTCTGCAATTTGTGAGGGAGAAGATAGAATCAGAGGTAACAGTATTACCGCTAAATAAAGTCAACTACAGAGGCATGAGGGGAGAGTTGGATAGAATTGACTGGGAGAGGAACAGCAATGGCAGGAGTTTCTGGGAGTAATTCAGGAGAGATTCATCCCGAGGGAAAAGAAGGATGGTACAGGGAGGATAAAGCAACCACGGCTGACTAGGGAAGTCAGGGATAGCATAAAAACAAAAGAAAAAGCATATAATGTGGCGAAGGGCAATGGGAAACCAGGCGATTGGGAAGCTAACACAGGGCAACAAAAAAAGGAGGGAGAAAATCAAATATAAGGGTAAGCTAGCCAGTAATAGAAAGGAAGACCGTAGGAGTTTCTTTCGATATATAAAGGGCAAAGGAGAGGCAAAACTGGACATTGGATCGCTGGAAAATGATGCTGGAGGTGATAGTCCTGGGGAACAAGGAAATGGCTGACAAACTGAATAATTACTTTGTGTCAGTCTTCATGGTGGAAGACTTGAGTGATATCTCAAAAATTCAAGAGAGTAAGGGAAGCAGAACTGAGTGTGGTGGCCATCACCAAGGAGAAGGTGCTAGAAAAACTGAATGGCCTGTAATGGATTAATCACCTGGACCAGATGGACTACACCCCAGAGTTCTAAGGGAGATAGCTGAAGTGATAGTAGAGGCATTATTGGTGATCTTCTAGGAATCGCTAGAATCAGCGATTAGGATTGGGAAATCACTAATGTGATACCCCTGTTTAAAAAGGGAGTAAGGCAAAAGACAGAAAATTACACATCAATTAGCCTAACCTCGGTTGTGGATAAGATCCTGGAATCGATTGTGAAGGATGAGACTTCTGAATACTTGGAAGTGTATGGTAAAATAGGGCAAAGTCAGCATGGTTTCATAAAGGGGAGGTCATGCCTGACAAATCTTATAGAATTCTTTGAGGAAGTAATAAGCAGGTTAGGCCAAGGAGAACCAATGGATGTTATCTGCCTGGACTTCAAGGCCTTTGACAAGGTGCCACACAGGAGGCTACTGAGTAAGGTAAGGGCCCATGGTGCCAAAGGCAAGGTGCCAGCATGGATAGAAGTTTGGCTGTCAGGCAGAAAGCAGAGAGTGGGGATAAAAGGGTCCTTCTCAGGATGGCAGCCGGTGACAAGTGGTGTTCCGTAAGGCTCAGTGTTGGGATCACAACTTTCTACTTTATACATTAATGATCTAGATAAAGGAACTGAGGGCATTCTGGCTACGTTTGAGATAATAGAGAAGGTCAGGTAGCATTGAGGAGGTGGGGAGGCTACAGAAGGATTTGGACTGAGTAGGAAAGTGGGCAAAGAAGTGGCAGACGGAATACAACATGGGAAAGTGTGAGGTCATGCGCTTTTATTTTCTAAATGGGGAGAAAATTTAGAAATCTGAAGTGCAAAAAAACTTGGGAGTTCTAGTCTAGGATTCTCTCAAGATAAACTTTCAGGTTAAGTCAGTAGTTAGAGAGGCAAATGCAATGATGACGTTTATTTTGAGAGGACTTGAATATAAAAGCAGGGATGGACTTCTGAGACTCAATAAGGCTCTGGTCAGACCACATTTGGAGTATTGTGTGCAGTTTTGGGCCCCATATCTCAGGAAGGATTTACTGGTCCTGGGGCGTGTTCAAAGGAGGTTCACGAGAATGGTCTGTAATGACGCAGAGGTTGAACCCCTTTATTAATAAAACCAAACACCCAGAAAAGCTCACTTCGCCTTGTAATCTATTAAAAATATGAGTGAGTGACAGAAAGATCCTAATTTCCATTATTTAAAGTAAAATAACAATTTACTTTCCTAACAGAGCACTAAACAAACCTATTAACAAATTGAACACTCTTTCCCTTAACTGAACACAATCCTCTTAATATGCTATTCCAATAATAGTTATTAAACATTACATTTTTAATCTCAAGTCCACACAGTCTCTGTCTTCTCTGCTGTCTTCAATCTTCCACTTTCTAATCTCCCTGGGTCATCATCTTTCTTTTTACTGCGAGTATGTTTTACAGGAAAAGATACCTTTTAATAGAGTGTCTTATAATTTCTTTGAGAGCAAGATGTTAGACGGGCAGTTAGCTCTCCGGCTCTATGGCAATTACTTTGCTGTTCAGTGGAGTTGCTCTGACCAATTTTCAAAATGCCTGCATTTTTATACCCCCAACATTGTTCCCTCTCATTGGTCTGATGTTGTCAAAACAATAAGTTCAAACTTGATTGGGTTTTGGTATCCTGGGCGTAATTTAAAATAATTGGTTAAATTTGAGTTGCTGTCAAAACAGTAACCAAAACTCGAGTATCCCTTTAACAGCCAATTGTTACATGGATCTATTTTGGAACAGCCCATCTCCCAGCCTTTCCATTTAGGCAGCTGAGCCGGCACTTTAAGTTTATTTCAACATTCAGAAAACGCTCTCTACTTTAAAGTGAACATCCATGCTTTTGACTTAGTAGCAGGTGCCAGGAATGAAAAGCTTACCATATGAGGAACTCTGGGTCTATACTCAATGGAGTTTAGAAGGATGATGGGGGATCTCATTGAAACTTACACAATACTGAATGGCCTGGACAGAGTAGATGTTGGGAAGATATTTCCATTCATAGGAGAGACTAGGACTCGGGGACAAAACCTTTGAGTAAAGGGAAGGCCTTTTAAGAATGGAGGTAAGGATAAACTTCTTCTGCCAGAATGGTGAATCTATGGAAATCATTGCTACAGAAGGCTATGAAGGCCGGGTCATTGAGTATACTTAAGCAGAGATAGATAAGTTTTTTTTGTTTCAAGGGGATCAAGGGTTATAAGGAGAAAGTAGGAGAATGGAGTTGAAAAATTTATCATCCATGATTGAATGGTGGAGCAGACTCGATGGCCTGAATGGCTTAATTCCTGCTCCTATGTCTTATGGTCTGTCAACTCTTGGAAGGTTTTAGTGTCTGGTGCTTCTGGGAAAGTTAAGCCCCTAATAGCCAAAATGCTGTAGGTCCACACGCAGTCAGGATTACTCGTTGCTTTTCATCTGCCCCAATGTGATCTGCCCAGAAGAAATATTCCATTCTTTCCACACACTAGGCCCAGTCTTTGACAGCAGAATCAAATGAGTCAAGGTTCCCAAATTAAGGCATGATGCCAGAAATGCTTACCTCAACTCCAATATGACAGTTAAAAGCGAATGTTCTTCAGGTTTTCTCACGTCGCCAATGAAATAACTGCACAGAGGCTGGTATTCCATCATCAAGTCCCCCTTTATTTACTTGTGCACAGTACACTGGCTGTGGCCAGCCAGCTCGGAGTCAGTCCCTGACCTGAGGAAATTCTAAATCTCCTGGTTATATACATATTCATTTTTATCTCCTATTTATACTTTTTATTTAAGCGTTATACAAATTGAAAATACATATGACACAAACAGTTAACAGTAAAAGAAAACAGAAAAAAAAGTCTTGAAAACAAATGCCTCAAGTCCTCCTATAACAAACAGGAAAAGCAGTACACAGAACCAACAAAATAAATCACATCATAATCCTCCAAATAAAAACACATAGCGAACTGCCAAAAAACTGCACAAAAGGAAACCCAGTGATACACAAAATGTACATATGGAAACACAACTCAATCACAACCTACACAATAAGGTACAGTGCAAACACAATATACACATAAGGGTACAATGCAAACAGTGAGGGGACAGAGTCCACTCACAAAACAGGGGGTGCCTCTGACACAGGGGCCGGTCCCAGAGTCCACCATCCAACCCAGAATCCACTTCCCAAACTGAAACCTGCCTCCCACAGCAGGGTTCGCACCCCATAGCAGGGTTCCCTTCCATCGGCAGGGTACACATGCTGTACATGAAGGCTTGGCTCCCCCATGAGGTCCAGCCCATGCACACTGTCATAACCTGGTCCCTGAGGCCTCATCCCCATACAGTGAATCATCCTACTCAATGAGGTTGGGCCCACCCTGGAGGTTAGATCCATGCACAGGAGTTGAGACAGGGCAGGTAACAAGTTCAGTCCAAACAGCTGCCCATGGAATAAAGAATAAATCCCATCGCCAAATTGCCTCTTCCACTCCCACATCTTCTTCAAAATAACAGTACGGCTGGTTGTAACTAGCCAGCTGAAAAGCCAGTTTCCCAAGGAAAAGGAATAAAGCCATCAGTGCCACTGGCTGCAGCCAGTGCCTCAAGAAGGAAAAAAATACAGGTCCATTAAAAGGAAGAAGGACCCACCATACCACTGACTGTGGCTAGCCAGCTCAAGAGCCAGTTCTCCAGGAGTAAGCACACAAAAAAACCCCCAGGACTGGCTGTGGACAGCCAGCTCGGAGTCAGTCATCTGACCTGAGAAAATCCTAAATCTCCTGGTTATATTTTTTTTTGCAGGAACACACTGACTGGAGCACCAGCCAGCACAGAGTCAGTCCCCCGAACTCAGGCAATTCTAAATCTCCTGGTTGTATTTGCCTTTTTTTAAAACAGAGAGAATTCTAAATCTCCTGGTTATTCTTTTCTTGTTATATACTTTTCTCTTTTTCATTTCTTTTCCTTACCCCACACTACCGCCTCACTGCGGGAGTGCTTATATTTTCTCCAGCACCCATGGTATGTGTGTGTGTAATAGTGAGAGGCAATGAGAGGCAACAGGTGTCCAAATCTTTATTCAGTTTTCACCACCAGCAAGAAAGGAAACACCCGAGTGGCCAGTGACAAGCAGTGCCCTTCACATCAAAGGGCAATGCTTTGTGATCAAACAGTGAAGGGGAGGGCAGGGATTAAATCAAAATAGAGTTGGA
Source organism: Chiloscyllium plagiosum (assembly GCF_004010195.1). NCBI lineage: Eukaryota > Metazoa > Chordata > Chondrichthyes > Orectolobiformes > Hemiscylliidae > Chiloscyllium > Chiloscyllium plagiosum. The sequence goes on from NC_057746.1 coordinate 1,318,279, forward strand.
GGGGGAAATTAGATTTGATTAGATTACTTACGGTGTGGAAACAGGCTCTTCGGCCCAACAAGTCCACACCAACCCGCCGAAGCGCAACCCACCCAGACCCATTTCCCTACATTTACCCCTTCACCTAAGACTATGACCAATTCACCTGACCTGCACATCTTTGGACTGTGGGAGGAAACTGGAGCACCCGGAGGAAACCACACAGACATGGGGAGAATGTGCAAACTCCACACAGTCAGTCGCCTGAGACAGGAATTGAACCCAGGTCTCTGGTGCTGTGAGGCAGCAATGCTAACCACTGTGCCACCGTGCCGCCCACAAATAAAACACTCCACCCCCTGAGGTGCCCACCCTCTCTGAACAGCTCAAGGGAGTTGATGAACACCACGTGGTCCTTCTCCAGGGACACCCCGGCTCAGACATAGCCGCGGAAGTGGGGATCTCCTGGTTATATTGGTCAGCCAAGGTTTTCCTGATTAACAATCCAATCAACAACCTCATAGTCAATGAGGTCCACCATGTCCCAATCACTACACTTACTGTAACTTCCACTGTTAAAATATTTGTTTAAACCTCTACTATTTACAATTATTAATTTCCTAGTATTACCCTGTCAGCTTCATTTAGCTTTTCTTTCACTTGTTTATAAATTTGTAAAAACTCTTATTTCCTTTTTTCTATTTCCCTTTTTAAATCATACTTTGCTAGTTTGAAAGATTTTCCCAACCTACCAGTCCATCACCAATCTTTATGTCATTCCGTGCCTTTTCATTCTATTTGAAATCACCCTTAACTTCTTGGTTGGTGTATAGTTTTTATAGAGTCTTTCTTTCTTATTAATATATATATATATAAAACAATTATAGATTTAACAAATATTCTATAACTATTTGCTACTGTGTCTCTAACATTTAAAGCTATTTCCCAGTCTACTTTAGCCAACTTTCTCTTCACACCATTGTGATGATCTTTGTTTTAGTTTAAGACATTAGTTTTAAACTCTCACTTCTCACCTTCAAACAATGTGAAGTTAAATTATATTATGATCACTCATACGTAAAAGATTCTTTACTGTGAAGTAATTATCAATCCTACGTCATCTTGCTTGGTCTGCTTGGTCTGAAATAGCCTGCTCCATGATTAGTTCCATTGAGTGTATTTATCTAAGAAACTGTCCTGACTACATTCTATAAGCTCCTTCCCAGGATACAATTTGATTAGTTCAATCCATATTCAGATTAAAATCACCCAGGATCCTCGCAGTACATTTCTCACAAATCCCCATCCTCCACACCCACCTAAAAATCTTGATTTATACTGTTCCTACGGCAGCCTTCTGCTCGGGAGCCTAAAAAATAAATCTCTTGTTGTTTCCCTGGTTATTTCTTCCCTCTATACAAACTATGTCTATATCTTGATTCTCCAAACAAATGTCATTAGTCACATTTATGCTGATCTCATCTTTGATTCCATGTATTGGTATTTGTGCTCTCAATTCATCTATTTTGTTAGGAATACTGTATCTCATTCTCTGTGTGATTAGATCCATGCACATATACGCATATGCACTCTGCTCCTGCAGCCTCTTTAAAATTGTGCCCTTTATTTTATATTGTCTATTCACATTCTTCCACATAGTGGCCAGTGGACATTGAAATATTTTTTATATTAGCTTTATAATAAAGTTTGTTTTATCGAGTATAGAACAGGTCGTAAAAAATAGTTCATGTACCTTCGGTGCACATATCAACACTAACAATTAGACTTAACTTGGTTAGCATGGGCAGCAAACTTTATATTGCAACATTTAAATACATGACTGTTTAATCCACTTTCCATTATGCCACACACTGAGACCATTATCTTCACCCTGTAAACATGAACAAATTTCTTACAGATAGCAACAATTGTCCAGAATTAATGTATAACATGTTTTTGTTGGATTCACATTATGCTTCATATTCTAGCCTCTTGCTCTTCTTCTTTCAATGTTCTTTCAAATACCCAGGCCTAAAGCTCTGGAATTCCATCCTTACACTCTTCACCCTATTTACTTCGCATTCTTCATTTCAGAGGCTCCTTAAAATCTTCCATTTGACCACGCTTTTGTTCATGTCACTTAATATCCCTTTTTTTCCATAAATGTTACTCTATTTTATTCATGACAAAGGACTTTGCAGTGTTTTATTACATTTTTTTTCATAAATGTTACTCTATTTTATTCACCACAAAGGACTTTGCAGTGTTTTATTACATTTTTTTTCATAAATGTTACTCTATTTTATTCACCACAAAGGACTTTGCAGTGTTTTATTACATTTTTTTTCATAAATGTTACTCTATTTTATTCACCACAAAGGACTTTGCAGTGTTTTATTACATTTTTTTTCATAAATGTTACTCTATTTTATTCACCACAAAGGACTTTGCAGTGTTTTATTACATTTTTTTTCATAAATGTTACTCTATTTTATTCACCACAAAGGACTTTGCAGTGTTTTATTACATTTTTTTTCATAAATGTTACTCTATTTTATTCACCACAAAGGACTTTGCAGTGTTTTATTACATTTTTTTTCATAAATGTTACTCTATTTTATTCACCACAAAGGACTTTGCAGTGTTTTATTACATTTTTTTTCATAAATGTTACTCTATTTTATTCACCACAAAGGACTTTGCAGTGTTTTATTACATTTTTTTTCATAAATGTTACTCTATTTTATTCTCCACAAAGGGCTTTGCAGTGTTTTATTACATTAA
>NC_057746.1:1323281-1331376 GCF_004010195.1 Chiloscyllium plagiosum
CCCTCAGAAAATGAACAGGAAATGACATCACCACAAACCCCAGGAACCCCATCCAGGACAAAGATATAAATAGAAAGCAGGAGACAACAGCTTCGCTTCACTTGGAGGTCACCACTGATGATGTTACCTAGCCAGGTAATGAAACGTCTGGATATCAAACCTACAGCTCAGCGAGCAAACCTACACCCTAAGTCTATACTATATAGATAGCATGTCTCCTATATAGGATGCACAAAAGCTGAGTCAGTAGCCACTGATTTCTGTGGCACACTACGTTTACATCTTACCAATCAGAACATGAGCCATTTTAGCCTATTCCTGTTAAGTGATTGAGCAAAGATCTACCAAGTGGAAAATAATGTGGGAAAACATGAAATTATCTACTTTGACAGAAAAGAGATATATTATCTAAATGGTGCAAGATTGCAGAACTCTGATGTACGGAGGAATCTATGTGTTCTTGCAAATGAATCACAGAAGGTTAGTGTGCAACATGTAATTAGGAAACCCAATGCATTTTACTGTTTACAAACAAGGAGAATTGTACACAAAAGTAGGGAGGTTACAGAGGGCATTTAAGAGACTGCATCTGAGCACAATATTGGTCTCTGTATTTAGGAAGAATGTAAATTTAGGAAGAAAGCAGTTCAGAGAACTTGCTGGACCAATATTTGGAATGGATGGGTTCCCCTTTAAGTAAGTTTTAGCTAATCTAGGTTTGTGTTGATGGACTAAGAAGTAATTGAACTGAAACAACGAAGTTTCTGAGGGGTCTTGACAGGCTGGATGTTGAAACGATATTTCCTCTTGTGGAAGAATCAAGACCTAGTTTTAAAAATTAGAGTTAAAGTGCATTTAAAAACAGGCATTATCCATTAAAGACAAAATATGGTAATATGTTTCCCCTCAGAGGATTGCAAGTCTTTGGAATTATTTTCCTGAAAATGTGGTGGAAGCAGAGTCCTTGACTGTAGCTAAGGCAGAGGAGAATAGATTCTTGATAAGCAAGAGGGTGAAAAATTACCAGGACTTGGAACTGTGGAGTAATTTCATCAGCAACTATCTTATTCCTGCTTCTAACTCCTATGTTTCTATGTATAATGAGCATTACATTAAATATAATTCCAGGTTAGGTAATTTTAAAAAATACAGATTCTATTCATACCATCCTTAGCAGTTGTACTATGCAAAATTGTTTTATAAAAATAGGCGGATAAACCTGTTAAATAGCTTTCAATGTGTATTATTTCAACAGACCTAATACACAGCTTAACAAAAATCAAATTTAGTGACATTAAAGTCGAGTTAAAGATGTTTTTAACCAGAAGATGTATTTGAAAGCTAATGGCTTTGTGCAATAAAGCAATAATTAGTATTTAAACCTGTCAAATTCTGAGAAAAGAAAACTATGTTCATTCTGTCCATTCCCATCCACTGCAGAACGTCGATACCCTGCTGAAAATAAAAGACAGGCTCTTTACGATTCTCCCCCCCCCCGCCAAACATCATGATGTAAATAAGCTCCTTAATGGGATGGTGACCTGTTCAGGGCACTATTGGGAAAATGCAGAAAGGCAGAGACTGGTCAGCATAGTGACCATATTGTTCATCATTCCACTTCCATTCTAGAAGAATTTCCAGCTTGTTTTTCACCCTGAATTGTTTAGTTTCTGCCTGTAGATGTATTGTTTTGTTTTCTAAATTTCCAATGTATTGGAGCAAGGTTTCGCAACAGTCATGTGAATTTATTATTTTCACCAAATGTTAATGATTATAGGGTCATAGAGATTTACAGCACAGAATAAGGCCCTTCACCCTATTGTGTCCATGCTAGTCAAAAATAACCCCATAACTTTTCTAATCCCATTTCCAGCACTGGTCCATACTCTTGTAAGCCTCGGCATATGCTATGAGAGACTCATTCTTGTCCTGCCTCTTTCTTTACAGAACCTGAAGTACCTGAGGAACAGTCTGGTCCTGGGACAGTGATCTGTGTTCTGGGAATCATCCTGGGAATTATCAGTGCTGTTGTGGGGGTCATCTTACTGATTAAAGAGAGACAGCGGCTGCAGGCTCAGCAACACGGCATCTAGGGGTAAGTACAGGGTACAGTGTCTGTGTGTACAATTAGTGCTCATGGAAGAGTCAACATTCATTCAGTTATGCAACAAGAGAACTATGTGCAATTAGAATGAAGGCTCAATCAGACTATTCCTGACTGTTGGTTACTAAACCCTGGCAGCAATGTGCACAGATAAGGACAAGCCAAAAACAGATTTTATACCCATGTTAATACATGACAGATGAACAGTTGGTACTTGGATAAAGTGCTGAGCTCAACCTTCAGAAGACCATAATAATGTTTGGCGGAGAGTCTAGACTCTCATAAAAGGAACAACTTTATACCCAAAAGCTGGACAGTAGGTTTTTTTCTCTTTATTGACATTTACATGAGGTTTTAATCTGCTGTAATTTTTGAGATCTGTTTTGTTAATGTTTGTGTTTTGTTTTTAATTTGTGAGATGTTGGTGTTACAACTTTATACCCAAAAGCTGGACAGTAGTGTTGATTTCTCTTTATTGACATTTACATGAGGTTTTAATCTGCTGTAATTTTTGAGATCTGTTTTGTTAATGTTTGTGTTTTGTTTTTAATTTGTGAGATGTTGGTGTTGTTTCCTGGTCAGCATTTATTGCCCATCCCTCGTTGCCCTTGAGAAGGTGGTGCTGAGCTACCTTCTTGAACTGCTGCAGTTCATGTGCTATAGGTTGACACACAATGTCAATAAGGAGGGAATTCTTGGAATTTGACCCATGACAGTGAAGGAACGGCAACATACTTCCAAGTCAGGATGGTGAGTAGCTGACAGGGGAATTTGAAGGTGGTCATGTTCATGTGTATCTGCTGCCCTTGTCCTTGTAGATGAAAGTGGCCGTGGGATTGGAAGGTGCTGTCTGAGGATCTTTGGTGAATTTCTGGATCATTTTGTAGGTAGTACTCACTGTTGCTACTGAACATCAATTAAATGGGCTGCTTTGTCTTGGATTGTGTCAAGCTTCTTGAGTGTTGTTGGAGCAGCACTTACCCAGGCAAGAGGGGAGTATTCCATCACACTCCTGACGTGTGCATTGTAGATGGTGGACAGGCTTGGAGATTCAGGAAATGAGTTACTTGCTGCAGTATTCCTAGCGTCAAAGCTGCTCTAGTAGCTACAGTGTTTATGTGGCAAGTCCAATTCAGTTTATGGTCAATGTTATGCCCCTGCAGGATGTTGGTAGTGGGGGATTCAGTGATGGTAACACCATTAAATGTCAAAGTGCAGTGGTTAGATTGTCTGTTGTTTGTGATGGTCATAGCCTGGCATTTGTGTGGCATGAATATTGTCCAGATTTTGTTGCATTGGAATATGGACTGCTTCAGTATCTGAGGAGACATGACTGTTGCTGAACATTGTGCAATCATCAGCGAACATTTCTGCTTCTGACAATATGATGCAGGAAAGGTCATTGATGAAGCAGCTGAAGATGGTTTGGCCTAAGACACTATCCTGAGGGACTCCTGCAAAGATGTCCTGGAGCTGAGATGACTGACTCTCCACAACCACAACATTTTCCTACGTGTCAGGTATAACTCTAGCCAGTGGAGCATTCCCCCCGCCCTGATTACTATTGATTTGAGTTTTGCGAGGGATCCTTGAAGCCACATTTGGTCGAATGTGGCTTTGATGTCAAGAGCTGTCACTCTCACCTCACCAAGTTTAGGCCAAGGCTGTAATGAGGTCAGGAGCTGAGTGGCCCTACTGGAACCCAAACTGGGGTCACTGAGCAGGTTATTGCTGAGCAGGTGCTGCTTGATAGCACTGGTGGTGACGGTCTTCCATCACTTTAATGATGATCGGGTGTAGACTGATGGGGTAGTAATTAGCCAGGTTGGATTGGTCCCACTTTTTGTGTAAAGGACATAGCTGGGAAATTTTTCACATTGTCAGATAGATGACAATGTGAAAACGGTACAGGAACAGCTTGGCTAGGAGAGTGGCAAGTTCTGGAGCACACATCTTCAGTAATATTGCCAGAATGTTGTCAGGGCCCATAGCCTTTCCAGTATCCAGTGTCTCCAGACATTCCTTGACACCACATGGACCGAATCAAATTAGCTGAAGAATGGTGTCTGTAATGCTACGGAACCACTGGAGGAGGCTGATATCACTCAGTACTTCTGACTTAAGATTGCTGCAAAAGCTTCAGCCTTATCTTTTGCACTGATGTAATGGGCTCTTCCATCATGGAAAATGGTGATATTTGTGGAGCCTCTTCCTCCAGTTTCATCACCACCACCATCACAACTGGAAGTGGCAAGACTTCAGAGCTTACATCTGATCTATTGATTGTGGGATCGCTTAACTCTATCACTTCCTGCTAATGCTGTTTGGCATGCAAGTAGTCCTGATTGGTGGTATCACATTTATATAAATGATTTGGATGTGAACACAGGAAGTGTAGTTAGTAAGTTTGCAGACAACACCAAGATTGGAGGTGTAGTGGTCAGTGAAGACGTTTACCTCAGAATGCTTCGGGATCTTGATCAGATGGGCTACTGGGCTGAGGAGTGGCAAATGGAGCTTAATTTAGATAAATGTGAGGTGCTGCATTTTGGAAAGTTAAATCAGGGGAGGACTTATACACTTACTGGCAAGGTCCTGGGGAGTGTTGCTGAACAACCTTCGAGTGCAGGTTCAAGTTCCTTGAAAGTAAAGTCACAGGTAGATCGGATAGTGAAGAAGGCATTTGGTATGCTTTCCTTTATTGGTCAGAACATTGAATATAGGAGTTGGGAGGTCATGTTGTAGCGGTATAGGACATTGACTCAGCCATTTTTGAAATATTGTATGTAATTCTTCTCAGCTACAGGAAGGATGTTGTGAAACTTGAAAGGGTTTGGAAAGATTTACAAGGATGTTTGCTCTTATGGACCAGGCCAGATCCCCTCAAAACATTTCAAGAAAATAGCCCAGATCCTAACTTTGCTTGCTGTTTTAAGCAGGTGTAATGTGGATATTCCAGGAGTGATGCAGCTGGTCAAACCACTTAGTTTTAAACAAAACAGAATTTATTTACAAGATTACCGAATGAAATACAAACAAAACAAAACAGAATATAGAATAACAATCTATCCAAAACCCAAGAGATTATCCCAACTTAATGATGCTGTTCCAAATTCCTGCAAGAATCCCTATAAACACCCCTTGGCACAAATGGTAAAATCAAACACAGGATCTTATAGGACAGAAAGAGATGGCAGCATGGAACACCACCTTCCATGTAGCTGTTTCTTGGATCAGCAGTCTCACTGACTGTCAGCTTTCAGTGAACGGTCGGACTGTCAAAACCAAACCAAGCTGAACTGTGAGAACTGGCCTCTCCCCTTTCATTGTACATGTGTTTTTAAAAAACTGGAAAGCCTTTCACCTGAGGCAGTATCTATTTGCAATAATCAAACTGGCCCTAAAACCTTTCAGACCTAGACCTTTTCAGAACTGTTGCTTTTATGACTTCTCTGAATAAAAAAGCCAAGGACATAACCTTGTTAGAGGAGCAGCATTATCTCATGCCAGGATTGGAGGATTTAAGCTATAGGGAGAGGCTGAACAGGCTGGGTCTGTTTTTCCTGGAGCATCGGAGGCTGAGGGGTGACCTTAGAAGTTTATAAAATTATGAGGGGCATGGATAGGGTAAATAGGCAACGTCTTTTCCCTGGGATGGGGGAGTCCCGAACTAGAGGGAATAGGTTTAGGGTAAGAGGGGAAAGATATAAAAGAGACCTCAAGGTCAACTTTTTCATGGAGAGAGTGGTGCATATATGGAGCTGTCAGAGGAAGTGGTGGAGGCTGGTACAATTGCAGCATTTAAAGGCGGCTGGATGTGTATATAACTAAAAAGGGTTTAGATGGATATGGACAAAATGCTGGCAAATGGGACGAGATTTATTGAGAATATCTGATCAGCAAGGACAAGTTCGACTAAAGGATCTGTTTCTGTGTTGTACATTTCTATGACTCTATGATTCTATGGCACCTCATCTTCAGGCATACCTGGTGCTGATCCTGACACGCTGTCCTGCACTATCCATTGAACCAGTGTTGATGGTAATGGCTGAGTGGGTAATATGCCAGGCCATGGTGTTGCAGATTTTACTTGAGTACAATTCTGCTGCTGTTGATGGTCCACAGTGCCTCATTGATGTCCAGTCTTGAGTTGCTAGATATGTTTGAAGTCTGTACCATTGAGCACGGTGATAGTGTCACACAGCACAATGGAGGTTACTTTCGATGTGAAGGTGGGACTTTGACTCCATAAGGACTGTGTGGTGGTCTCTCCTACTGATACTGTAATGGGCAAATGCATCTGCAGCTGGCAGATTGGCAAGGATGAGATCGAGTATGTTTTTCCCTCTTGTGGATTCCCTCACAACCTGCTGCAGACCCAGTCTTGCAGCTGGGTCCTTTAGGATTTGAGCAGCTCGATCAGTGGTACTGCTGCCAAGCCACTGTTGGTGGTAAATATTGAAATCCCCCACCCAGAATACATTTTTCATCCTTGCCACTCTCAGTGCTTCCTCTAAGTATAGTTCAATGTGGAAGAATTCTGATTCGTCAGCTGAGGGAGGGCAGTGTGTGGTAATCAGCAGGTTTCCTTAACCATGTTTAACCTGAAGCCATGAGACTTCATGGGATCTGGAATCAGTGTTGAGAACTCCCAGGAGTTCCAAAGAATCAAAGTGGGCCCTTCAGCCAGTTTGCCTTGGCACTCAGCTACCTCTGAGTCTGCATCTGATTTTGTTCAAGGCAGTGAGACAAACACATCCTGCTCTCCTTCCATCCCCGGAACCTCTTCAGCAACTGACCAGGTTTTCCAGCTGCAGCCCCAAATCTTTCCTTATGATCATCTTTATTTATAAGATAGACATGAAGGTTTTGTTGGGAGCACCATACTGTCCAATCAAAATCCACCTTCAACTATAATTGCATAACGATATTTTGACTTCTCTGTCGAAACTATATGGTTAAATCCTGCCTTGGTAAGTTCCATATTTCTTAAACGTTTTCAAAGAAAAATTGCTAATGGAGTCAATGGCTCTGTATTTCAACCAACTGGTATCAGCTTTGATCATTTTCTCACAGCTCTCAAAGCACTGAATTATCATTTTGTAAATATGTTCTGTGCCTCTGCCTTTTGTCTCTGTGATTGAGTTTCACAGTCCCCATTATAGACATCAAGAATCCACTTTTAAAAAAAATGTATTCATAGAATGTGGGAGTTGTTAGCTGGGCCAGCATTTATTGCCCGTCCTTTGCTGCCCTTGAGAAGGTGGTGGTGAGCTGCCTTCTTGAACCACTGCAGTTCCATATGCTGTGGATTGACCCCCAATGCTCTTAGAGAGAGAATTCCAGGAAATTGTCCCAGCAAAGGTGAAGGAACAGTGATATATTTCCAAATCAGGATTTGAGTGGTTTGGAGAGGAATGTGCAGAGTGTGGTGCAGAGTGTGTATGTATCTGTAACTCTTGTCCTTCTAGATGGAAGTGGTCATGGGTTTAGAAGTTGCTAACAGCATTAATAGCTGAGTTATTGAGATTAGATTAGATTCCCTACAGTATGGAAACAGGCCCTTCGGCCCAACAAGTCCACACCGACCTTCCGAAGACGAACCCACCCAGATCCATTTTCCCTCTGACTAATGCATCTAACACTACAGGCAATTTCCCATGGCCAATTCACCTGACCTGTTTTAAAAAAAATGTATTCATAGAATGTGGGAGTTGTTAGCTGGGCCAGCATTTATTGCCCGTTCTTCGCTGCCCTTGAGCTGCCTTCTTGAACCACTTCAGTTCCATATGCTGTGGATTGACCCCCAATGCCCTTAGGAAGAGAATTCCAGGAAATTGTCCCAGCAAAGGTGAAGGAACAGTGATATATTTCCAAGTCAGGGTTTGAGTGGTTTGGAGAGGAATGTGCAGAGTGTGGTGTCCCTATGTATCTGTAACTCTTGTCCTTCTAGATGGAAGTGATCATGGGTTTAGAAGTAGCTAACAGCAT
>NC_057746.1:1331876-1362159 GCF_004010195.1 Chiloscyllium plagiosum
AGGAATGCTTGATGCTGCTCCTGGCATGCCCTCCTGCACTCTCCATTGAATGAGGGTTGATCCCCTGGTTTGATGGTAATGGTTGACTGGGGGATATGCTGGACCATGAGGTTACAGATTGTGTTGGACTGAATTCTGCTCTGATGATGCACCACAGCACTTCATGGATGCCCAGTTCTGAGTTGCTAGATCTGTTTGAAGTCTGTCCCATTTAGTATAGTGATAGTGCCACACAACACAATGAAGGTTATTCTCAACATGAAGGTGGGACTTTGTCTTCACAAGTGCTGTGGACAGATGCATCTGCAGCTGACAAATTGGGATGGATGATGTTAAGTATGTTTTTCCCTCTTGTTGGTTCCCTCACCACCTGCCGCAGACCCAGTCTAGCAGCTATGTCCTTTAGGACCTGACCAGATCCATTAGTAGTACTAGTGGTACAGGTACACAATCTTTTATCCGAAATGCCAAAATCCGAAAAGCTCCGAAATCCAAAGATTTTGTCGTGAACAATTTTCTGCATAACAAGGTTGTTTGGCGTGTGAACATTTAACCCAACTCCACACCCAGTGGCCCCACATCACTCAGATGCGATGTAGTGGTGTGGCCCAGCATTGGGAGGTGTTAATTGTGTCTTAGTGCTCAAAATAGTCACAGCTGCGTCTGCTCTTCAGTAACCTTTCTAATATTTCACTGTGAAAATGTCATTTATTCTGAAGTCCGAAAAATTCCAAATTCTGAAAAAAAGCTGGTCCCGAGGGTTTCAGATAAAGGATTGTGTACCTGTATTTTTGCTGAACTATTAATGGAAAACTTCAGCCAATGTTCTGGGAACCCGGATTCAAACCCCACCACGGCAGGTGGTGGAATTCAAATTCAATTTTAAAAAGAAATCCGGAATTAAGTATCTAATGATGACCATAAAACCATTGTCAATTGTTAGAAAAACCCACCTGGTTCACTAATGTCCTTCAGGGAAGGAAATCTGCCATCCTTACCTGATTTGCCCTACATGTGACTCCAGAGCACCAGCAATTGGGTTGACTCTCAACTGCCCTCTGAAACGGCTTAGCAAGCCAATTCAGTTGTACCAATCGCTACAAAGTCTCAAAGAAATTGAACTGGACGGATTGCCTGGCATCAGCCCAGGTGCTGGAAAAGAGCTTGCAAAGGCCTCCCTACTAACATCTGGGGAGTTGGTGCCAAAATTGTCATTCAACAGCATGATATAGTCATACTCACTGAATCCTACCTTACAGACAATGACCCAGACACTATCACCATCCCGAGATATGTCTTGTCTCACTTGGCAAAAGTAGGTACTACAGATGCTGGGGATTAGAGTCAAGATTAGAATGGTGTTGGAAAAGCACAGCAAGTTTTTTCCTGCTCCTCTGATGCTGCCTGACCTGCTGTGCTTTTTCAGCACGACTCTAATGATTGCTGTCTCACTGTCAGGACAGACTCAGCAGAGGTGGTAGGATAGTGGGATACAGTCAGGAGGGAGTCGCTCTGGGAGCACAACATTGACTCCAGACCTCATGAAGTCTTGCGTCTTCAGGTTAAATATGGCAACATAACCTCCGGCTGATTACTATGTACTGTCCTGATGAATCTGTACTCCTCCATGTTGAACAACACTTGAAGGAAGCCGGCTGCAGAAATATCTGTCCATATTGGTATCGGTAAGAGCAACCACCGCACACTCCTTGTAGAGTCAAAGTCCTGTCTTCACATTGAGAATACCCTCCATTGTGTTGTGTAGCATTTTCACTGTGCTAAATAGAACAGACTTCGAACAGATCTAGCAACTCAAGACTGGGCATGCATGAGACGCTGTGCGCCATCAACAGCAGCAGAACTGTAACCTCATGGCCCGGCACATTCCCCACTCAACCATTACCATAAGCCGGGGGATCAACCCTGGTTCAATAGAGAGTTGAGGAGGGCATGCCAGGATCAGCACCAGATAGACCTGAAGATGAGGTGTCAACCTTGTGAACCACTTGCATGTCAGGCAGCATGAGCTGCAAGAGACAGACAAAGTTAATTGATCCCACAACCAATGGATCAGATCTGAGTTCTGCAGTCCTGTCACATCCAGCCGTGAATTAGAGGTGGACAATTAAACAACTCACTCTTTTTTTCTTTACTCAGATTCAATTCTCGACTGAGGAGATTCTAATCTTCTGCTTATATTTTTTTCTCTCAGAAAATAAAACCCCATAGTACATATTGGCTATGGCCAGCCAGCTCAGAGTCAGTCCTCACGGGTGTAGAAGTTAATCTCCTGGTTATTTTTTTTTCTCCCCGATTAAACAACTCACTGGAAGAGGAGGCTTCTATTAATATCCCCATACTCAATGTTATTAAGTTGTAGGCATGTACTATACCTTTAAGAAAGCATGAATGCTGGCAAGCACCTAGTTTACTAGAAAATTGAAAGTATGTAACATTTGGCTGTGAAACAACTACCAGAGCTTGTGGTTGCTATGTTTTCAAAAGAATTTGAATTTAGCTAATCAGTTTTAATTTTGCCCCAAGATACTAAAACCCAATCAAATTTGAATTTTAATGTTTTGACCACATCAAACCAATTAGATGATCCAATGTTTTAAGGTATAAAAACAGGCATTTTTGACAGTTAGCCATTGTCATCCAGACTGCCCGCAACCCTTCTCTCTGAAAGGTACCCTTTTTCACATGAAAAATCTTTACAGCAGGAAACCTAAATAACACAGGGAAACAAAGGAAGATCAACACCAGAAACCAGGCAGCTGGTGTTAGGTTTTGAAAATTAAGCTGACGTAAATTTAATAGGGGCTTTATTGGATCAGTATATTGCTATAGAGTGGGAGGTAGATACGTTATTAAGAGAAAGGAGCCTTACATTTGTAAATAATTATTGTTTAATGTTCTCCTTTGGAGTTAAAGATTTTCTTTAAACAGTGGAATTTGGGAGTTCCCTGTCACTTATACTTTAACAGATTATGAGGCGAATTGAGCTTTTCTGGGTGTTTGGTTTAATTAGTAGAAGGTTTTACCCCGTATCATAATACTGAATGATGGGTCAGCATGCTGGAATGTATTGTAAGATCATTACTGTTCCTAACTCATGATGCAATCACCTGGCTCCACATAGGAAACTTAGCCTCCCTTGTCAAGAGTATCACTCCTTTTGGACAATAAACCTCATCTAAAAACCTCTTCCGCCTGACCTATTGGAGTGTTGAAGAGCTCTAGTCTTTTTTTTTCCTCATCATGTCTTTTTTTCTATTTCACGTTGGTTTTGGGAGATATTCTCGTACAGCTTGGGATTTTTAAAAGCTCCCAGGATTCATGTAATTGGGATTTGAGGGTAAGGATGGACAGATGGGTTTGGTGCTCACCTCATCCTCACTGGCCTTCCTAGTCATAGATTCACAGAGGCACATAGCACGAATTCATAGATCCTTCAGCCCAACTTGTCCATACCGACCAGGTTTTGCTAAACCGAACTCGTCCCACCTGTAAGCATTTGACCCATATTTCTCTAAACATATTCTATCTATGTACCTGTCCAAATATCATTTAAATATTGTAATCGCACAGACCTTGGCCACTTCCTCTGGGCGGTCATTTCATATACACACCACCCTCTGTGTGAACAAGTTGCCCCTCAGGTCCCTTTTAAATTTTTTCCTTTGCACCCCAAACCTATGCCCTCTAGTTCTGGAAATTGGGAAGGATGATGTTAAGTATGTTTTTCCCTCTTGTTGGTTCCCTCACCACCTGCCGCAGACCCAGTCTAGCAGCTATGTCCTTTAGGACCTGACCAGATCCATTAGTAGTACTAGTGGTACAGGTACACAATCTTTTATCCGAAATGCCAAAATCCGAAAAGCTCCGAAATCCAAAGATTTTGTCGTGAACAATTTTCTGCATAACAAGGTTGTTTGGCGTGTGAACATTTAACCCAACTCCACACCCAGTGGCCCCACATCACTCAGATGCGATGTAGTGGCGTGGCCCAGCACTGGGAGGCGTTAATTGTGTCTCAGTGCTCGAAATAGTCAGAGCTGCGTCTGCTCTTCGGTAACCTTTCTAATATTTCACTGTGAAAATGTCATTTATTCTGAAGTCCGAAAAATTCCAAATTCTGAAAAAAAGCTGGTCCCGAGGGTTTCAGATAAAGGATTGTGTACCTGTATTATTGCTGAACTATTAATGGAAAACTTCAGCCAATGTTCTGGGAACCTGGATTCAAATCCCACCACAGCAGGTGGTGGAATTCAAATTCAATTTTAAAAAGAAATCTGGAATTAAGTATCTAATGATGACCATAAAACCATTGTCAATTGTTAGAAAAACCCACCTGGTTCACTAATGTCCTTCAGGGAAGGAAATCTGCCATCCTTACCTGATTTGCCCTACATGTGACTCCAGAGCACCAGCAATTGGGTTGACTCTCAACTGCCCTCTGAAACGGCTTAGCAAGCCAATTCAGTTGTACCAATCGCTACAAAGTCTCAAAGAAATTGAACTGGACGGATCGCCTGGCATCAGCCCAGGCACTGGAAAAGAGCTTCCTGAAGAAGGGCTTATGCCCGAAACGTCAATTCTCCTGTTCCTTGGATGCTGCCTGACCTGCTGCGCTTTTCCAGCAACACATTTTCAGCTCTGATCTCCAGTATCTGCAGTCCTCACTTTCTCCTACTGGAAAAGAGCTTGCAAAGGCCTCCCTACTAACTCCCTACTGGGAGTTGGTGCCAAAATTGTCATTCAACAGCATGATATAGTCATACTCACTGAATCCTACCTTACAGACAATGACTCAGACACTATCACCATCCCCAGATATGTCTTGTCTCACTTGACGAAAGTAGGTACTCTAGATGCTGGGGATTAGAGTCAAGATCAGAGTGGTGCTGGAAATACACAGTAGGTCAGGCAGCATGTAAGAAATCAAAGGTTTTTTTCCTGCTCCTCAGATGCTGCCTGACCTGCTGTGCTTTTTCAGCACCACTCTAATGATTGCTGTCTCAATGTCAGGACAGACCCAGCAGAGGTGGCGGGACAGTGGGATACAGTCAGGAGGGAGTCGCTCTGGGAGCAACAACATTGACTCCAGACCTCATGAAGTCTTGCGTCTTCAGGTTAAATATGGCAACATAACCTCTGGCTGATTAATATGTACTGTCCTGATGAATCTGTACTCCTCCATGTTGAACAACACTTGAAGGAAGTGCTGAGGATAGCAAGGGCACAAAAAAACTCTGGGTGGGGAATTTCACTGCCCACCACCAAGAGTGGCTCAGCAGCTGTACCACTGGTTGAGCTGGTCAGGTCCTAAAGGATACAGTTGTTAGACTGGGTCTGCGGCAGGTGGTGAGGGAACTAACAAGAGGGAAAAAACATCCTTGACCTCAACCTTGGAGAAAGTGAGGACTGCAGATGCTGGAGATCAGAGCTTAAAAATGTGTTGCTGGAAAAGCGCAGCAGGTCAGGCAGCATCCAAGGAGCGGGAGAATCGACGTTTCGGGCATAAGCCCTTCTTTAGGAATCATTCCTGAAGAAGTGCTTATGCCCGAAACGTCGATTCTCCTGCTCTCTTGATGCTGCCTGACCTGTTGCGCTTTTCCAGCAACACATTTTTGACCTCAACCTTGCCAATGTGCCGGCTGCAGATGTATCTGTCCATATTGATATCGGTAAGAGCAACCACTGCATACTCCTTGTAGAGTCAAAGTCCTGTCTTCACATTGAGAATACCCTCCATTGTGTTGTGTGGCATTGTCACTGTGCTAAATAGAACAGACTTCGAACAGATCTAGGAACTCAAGACTGGGCATCCATGAGACGCTGTGGGCCATCAACAGCAGCAGAACAGTAACCTCATGGCCCAGCACATTCCCCACTCAACCATTACCATAAGCCGGGGGATCAACCCTGGTTCAATGGAGAGTTGAGGAGGGCATGCTAGGAGCAGCACCAGATATACCTGAAGATGAGGTGTCATCCTTGTGAAACCACCAAACAGAACGACTTGCATGTCAGGCAGCATGAGCAGCAAGAGACAGACAAAGTTAATTGATCCCACAACCAATGGATCAGATCGGAGCTCTGCAGTCCTGTCACATCCAGTCATGAATTAGAGGTGGACAATTAAACAACTCACTCTTTTTTTTTCACTCAGATTCAATTCTCGACTGAGGAGATTCTAATCTCCTGCTTATATTTTTTTCTCTCAGAAGATAAAAACCCACAGTATGCATTGGCTATGGCCAGCCAGCTCAGAGTCAGTCCTCACTGGAGTAGAAGTTAATCTCCTGGTTATTTTTTTTTCTCCCTGATTAAACAACTTACTGGAAGAGAAGGCTTCCACAAATATCCACATACTCAATGTTATGAAGTTGTAGGCGTGTACTATACCTTTAAGAAAGCGTGAATACTGGCAAGCACCTAGTATACTAGAAAATTGAAAGTATGTAACATTTGGCTGTGAAACAACTACCAGAACGTGGGGTTGCTATGTTTTCACAACAATTCGAATTTAGCTAATCAGTTTTAATTATGCCCCAAGATACTAAAACCCAATTGAATTTGAATTTAATGTTTTGACCACATCAAACCAATTAGATGATCCAATGTTTTAGGGTATAAAAGCAGGCATTTTCGACAGTTAGCCATTGTCATCCAGACTGCCCGCAACCCTTCTCTCTGAAACGTACTCTTTTTCACATGAAAAATCTTTACAGCAGAAGACCTAAGATAACACAGGGAAACAGAGGAAGTTCAACACCAGAAACCAGGCAGCTGCTGTTAGGTTTTGAAAATTAAGCTGACGTAAATTTAATAGGGGCTTTATTGGATCAGTATAGTGCTATAGAGTGGGAAATAGATACATTTTTAAGAGAAAGGAGCCTTACATTTGTAAATAATTATTGTTTAATGTTCTCCTTTGGAGTTAAAGATTTTCTTTAAATAGTGGAATTTGGGAGTTCTCTGTCACTTATACTTTAACAGATTATGAAGCGAGTTGAGCTTTTCTGGGTGTACGATTTAATTAGCAGAAGGTTTTACCCCGTATCATAATACTGAATGATGGGTCAGCATGCTGGAATCATGTTCCTAACTCATGATGCAATCACCTGGCTCCACATAGGAACCTTGTCAAGAGTATCACTCCTTTTGGACAATAAACCTCATCTAAAAACCTCTTCCGCCTGACCTATTGGAGTGTTGAAGAGCTCTAGTCTGGGACAATGACCTCATCATGTCTTTTTTTCTATTTCACGTTGGTTTTGGAAGACATTCTCACACAGCTTGGGATTTTTAAAAGCTCCCAGGATTCGTGTAATTGAGATTTGAGGGTGAGGATGGACAGATGGGTTTGGTGCTCACCTCATCCTCACTGGCCTTCCTAGTCATAGATTCACAGAGGCACATAGCACAGATTCATAGATCCTTCATCCCAACTCATCCATACAGACCAGGTTTCCTGAACTGAACTCATCCCACCTGTCTGCATTTGACCCATATTTCTTTAAACATATTCTATCTATGTACCTGTCCAAATATCATTTAAATATTGTAATCGCACAGACCTTGGCCACTTCCTCTGGGCGGTCATTTCATATACACACCACCCTCTGTGTGAACAAGTTGCCCCTCAGGTCCCTTTTAAATTTTTTCCTTTGCACCCCAAACCTATGCCCTCTAGTTCTGGATTCCCTCACCCCACACAAAAGACCCTGACCTCACCCTATACATGGCCTTTGAGATTTTATAAACCTCTTGATAAGGTCACCCCTCAGCCTCCTACGTTTCAGAAAAAATGCCCAAGCTTATTCTGCCTCTCATAACTCCAGCCCTCTAGTCTCAGTTATATCTTTGTAAATCTTTTTTGCACCCCTTCCAGTTTCATAACATCGTTCCTAAAGCAGGGTGACCAACATTGTACACAGTACTCCAAAAGTGGCCTTACCAATGTCTTTACAGCCAAAACCTGATGCCCCAACCTGATTTCCTGACATATTTGCCCAATACTCAATGCTCTGACTGATGAAAGGCAAGTGTGCCAAATACCTACTTCACCACCCTGTCTACCCATTATGCCACTTCCAAGGAACTATGTACCTGAACCCGTATATCTCTCTGTTCAACAATATTCCCCAGGACCCTACCATTAACTGTATAAGTATTTCCCTGATTTGTCTTACCTCACATTCCCTGGCCCACTGGCCCAGTTGATCAAGGTCCTATTGTACTCTCAGATAACTTTCTTCACTATCCACGATACCACTATATAGTTGTCATCCACCAACTTATCTACCTTTGTGTGTTTTAGACTTCCAGCACCTCTTCTTCTGTAATGTGGAATCTTTTCACGACATCAACATTTATTTCCCTGATTCCCTAGCTTCCTTGTCTTTCTCTACAGTTAACATTGATGCAAAATATTGGTTTAGGATCTCACCCATTTCCTGTGGTTCCACATATAGATGGTACATAAAGGGCCCTTTTCTCTCCCTAGTTATTCTTTTGCCTTTAATATACTTACGGGGTTTCATTGGATTTTCCTTCACCTTATCTGCCAAAGTTACCACATATCCTCCTTCTTTCCCTCCTGATTTCCCTATTAGGAATACTCCTACACCCCCTGTACTCCTCAAGAGACTCACTTCATCCTAGCTGTCTAAACCTGACATGCCTGCTTCCTTTTTCTTGACCAGAGCCTCAATATCTCTGATCATCCAGTGTTTCCTACTCCTGCCAGGGAAATAAATGCTCAATACTCTGACCAATAAAGGAAAGCATACCAAACACCTTCTTCCTGTTAGTTTGTAGGAACACCCTGTCCCTGAATGTCCGTTATATGGTAAGGTCCTAGGGAGTGTTGCTGAACAAAGAGACCTTGGAGTGCAGATTCATAGCTCCTTGAAAGTGGAGTTGCAGGTAGATAGGATAGTGAAGAAGGTCCAGAACTAGAGGGCATAGGTTTAGGGTGAGAGGGGTAAGATATAAAAGAGACCTAAGGGGCAACTTTTTCACACAGAGGGCGGTACGAGTATGGAATGAGCTGCCAGAGGAAGTGGTGGAGGCTGGTACAATTGCAACATTTAAAAGGCATTTGGATGGGTATATGAATAGAAAGGGTTTGGAGGGATATGGGCCGGGTGCTGGCAGGTGGGACTAGTTTGGGTTGAGATATCTGGTCGGCATGGACAGGTTGAACCAAAGGGTCTGTTTCCGTGCTGTACATCTCTACGACTCTATCTTGCTTTGGAAAGCCTCCCACTTATGAGATGTCCCTTTACCTGCAATCAACTTTTTAGAATTCCTGCCTTGGCCCAATTTAGAACTTTAACTTGTTGACCAGGCCTATTCATTTCCATGATGATTTACAATGTGGAGGTAATGTTGTTAGACTGGGGTGGACAAACTCAGTAGAAGTAAGTAGAGGATTTTAACCAGTTCTATTAGTTTTTAAATAGTCATAGTCAGAAGTCACATGACACCAGGTTGTAGTCCAACAGGTTTATTTGAAATCACAAGCTTTCAAAGTGCTGCCCCTTTGGCAAAACCAGGGACCTGACAAAAGGGCAGTGCTCTGAAAGCTTGTGATTTCAAATAAACCTGCTGCACTATAACCTGGTGTCATGTGACTTCTGATTATGACTATTTAAAAACTAATAGAACTGCTTAAAATCCTCTACTTATTACAACCCTATTATTTTTACATGTGTCTGTGATTTCCCTGCGTGTTTGCTCCTCAATTTATGCTGACTATTGGGGAACCTATTGTACATTCCCATCAAATTGATCACCCCCCTTCTTCTTTCTCAGTTCCACCCTAATAGTTTCACTGGATGATTCCAATAGGATTATCTTCTCTAAGTACTGCTGTGATGTTTTCCCAAATTAAAATTGCCACTCCCTCTCTATCTTGCCTCCCCTTCTAGACGGAGTTAACCCTGGTGCCCAAGAGATAAGGAGTTCCATTACTATCCAGGAGAGCACTGAATTCCGCTGTGTTCATCAAATAGCACTGTGTAGAGGATAGAGTGTTGGGACAAGATGGTAAAAGTACAACTACGATGACACAAACAGCATTCTCGATTTGTACAAGTTTTAATGAATTCTGAGAGACACCATAAACAGCTCAATGAATTGACATCATTCATGTGGTACAAGAAAAAGAGATGTTTTATTTCAAACAAATCAGTCTATATTGGAAAATTATTTAAAGAATCATCATGAATTCAGAGGATAAAATTATATAAAACCTGTTTAGCTGCAGAAATGAGTTTCAGTTTGCTCTGGCTTCACACAAAGTGTGAGAGGATACAGAACTGTGGGTCACGGAGGCTGAACGATGATGTTTCTCAGTGCAATGAGAGGATACAGTCCGAAGATGATGAATTCATGGTTTGGTGAAGCATTTTCTGTCTCCCACTTAAACTGAAAAGAAAGCCATCAAATATACATGAGAAGCTGAAAACATTGATTTCCTATCTCCTTTTTTGCACAATCCTTCCATCAGTACCTTGAGTGTGTTCTGACATCTGTGTAGAATGTGAAAGTAAATTAATTACAATAAGTAAGTCTATGGAACAACAGCATATACAATGAGCAAAACTACCACCTGTTATAAGATGCAATGGATAGATAACACTGACAAACTAGGCTGTGGTATCCCAAGCAGGAGAAAAGTGTCCAGCTTGAATATCGTGACTCCATCAATAAACAGATTACTGCAAACTGTAAGTGGCTCTGCTTCAGCACACCTGGGTGTGCCTATCAGGAAATGGCACAAAGATCCAAAATCCATTTGATGTTGCAGATAGAAAATCTGGGTCAGAAGATTCACAATTTCACAATGTGTGCTCCTGTCATGTAAAAGATTTTCCCCTATCTTGTGTTTGAACATTAAAATACAACTATGAAGAGCCAATGATAATAGTGCAGATAGAACCAAGCAGTGAAGCATTTAGACAAAATAAAACTAAATAAATGCACTGATGGTACATGTGGGCATTAAAACATGAGAACTGGACGGCAAGAAATAACTTGTATTTAAATAGCATTTTATATGACAAGCTGAGAAGATCACTGGGATCTCTCTTCCCTCCATTACAGTCATTTACTCCACGCGCTATATCTGAAAGGCTAAGAGCATTGTGGAAGACCCCACATACCCCTCACTCAAATGCTTCTCCCTCCTGCCATCTGGCAGAAGATATCGCAGCATTCAATCTCTCATGGGCAGAATGTGCAACAGTTTCTTCCCCCAGACCACAGGCTCCTTACAGAGCATAATCAGATTCTTTCCTATTTGAAATTCTTTTGTATTGCTGCTAGAAAAATGCCTGTTATTCATCATTCTTTTACACTGTAACTTGCGTGTTTTGCACTTCTTATGCACTTTATGCCGTGTTAAATGGTGTAGTTTGTGCTGCCCATGTAGCACCTTGGTCCTGGAGGAACACTGCCTCATTTCTTTACTGTATCAGGTGTATATGGGAGAAATGACAAATAAAAACTACAGTACTCTAAGAATATAGCAAAGATTGGAAGTTAAAGTTGAGAAAGTGATTATTGAAATAGCAATTTCACTTTGGAATAGTTTTAAATCTTGGAAAAAAATTTGAGTTTTACAGCAAAAATAGTATTTTTTTGACGCAGTTATAGTTGAAAAGGCTAAGAGTAACAATAAAGAAATGAGTTTGAAACTATCTGTGGAATAAGGAAGTACATGTTTGTTGGAGTTGTCTGGACAGATCAGAAATAAACTGTCTTGAAGAGCTGAAACTTATTGTACAATCACAAATTCATTGGCTGCATATGTGTGAACTGTTACAGTCTTCATGTGGAAATCAGGCTCAGTGTCAGATATTTGTTGATTTATCTAACTGTGTTGTTCCTGAAGTAGAATTTTGATGGTCAGAGATTGACTAAGATTAGCAATGACAGACAGATTAATATTACAGCAGTTAGAAAATATAGGGCACAAAGTTCATTTGCGTAGCACCACCAAAGACAGGCCTAAGTGCAGCAGCATGTGTGACATTTACTGTGTCCCATGTAACCCGCATAGCACAGGTCAACTGGAGTGGTGCAGGTACAGCTCCTCATTACAGGCTGTTAGGGAAAGTTGAATTGAAGGTAAATTATTGATTTGGTGAGAAGGTGCTGAGTGGTAGGAAACACAGCAGGGATAATGGTAACGTTCTCTAACTGGCAGCATGTGGATACTGGAGACACACAAAATCTGTTTCGTGGTCTCAACTATTCCCTATATTCATGGAAGATTTAGATGATGGGATGGAAAAACATATATCCAAATTTGCTGATGAAACAAAAATAGCACTATCAGCTGTGTAAGTAGAAGTATAAAATCACAGAGATATTAAAAGGTTAAGTAAATGGGCAAAACTGTGGCAAATGGAAGTATATGTCGGAAATGTGGGAGCACCCATTTTGACAAATGGTGCGAAATAGAAACAGTGAAGGTCCAGATAATGAAAATGTCATGAACAGGAAAGGAAAATAACGAAAAAAGCTGATGCAATGCTGGTCTTTATCTCTCGAAGAAAAGAACAGAAGTGGGGGGACAAGTCATGTTTTAGTGATACAAAGCCCTGGTTTGATTATGCCTGGAATATTGGCAACAGTCCTAGAAACCTCACCACGAGCAGGAGATATTAGCCTTGGAGGGGGTGCAGTGTAAATTTACCAGAATGATCCCGGATTGCTAGGGTTACATTATAAAGGGGGATTAAACAATTTAGGGTTTTATTCCCTGGAATTAGGAAGGTCAACGTTTAGTGGTGATCAAAGTTTCAAAGTAATCACTGGGAGCTGTCAACATAAGCAGATATAATTACTTCACTGGTTTGTTGAGTCTAGGCACCGTGAGGCAGCAGTGCTAACCACTGTCCAACTGTGCCGCCTTAGTGGTGATCAAAGTTTCAAAGTAATCACTGGGAGCTGTCAACATAAGCAGATATAATTACTTCACTGGTTTGCTGAGTCTACAACTGGGCAGCATAATGTAAAAACTAGAGCTGGACCTGGTCAGAGAAAACGTTAGAAAACATTTCTACACACAAAGGATGGTAGAAGTTTAAAACTCACTTTCACAAATGGCAAGTCTGATCAGTGGTGAACTTTAAATTAGAGATTAACAGGTGTTTTGTTATCCAAAAATATGAAGAGAAGTGGGAGAAAGATGGATAATTGTTGTAAAGTTGGAGATTACCCGTGATCTTACTGGGATGGTGGAGGGGCCAAATGGTCAAGTCCTGTCCCATGCAGACTGAAGTGAAGTATTCAATGCTATCCACTGATCAAAGATACTGCAGACAGTATGAATTCCTCTTCACCTTCTGTGGAGTTTGCATCTTCCCCCCATAATTCACCCCCAAATTTACTCCTGTATATGCTTCCTATAATTTAGTGGTCTGCAGTCTATGCTCATATACTGTCCTTATTCTCAGAGTGCTTTAAAATTTAGAAAGTGCCACTGTACATCTGCAGGTTAATGGAAGACCAGTGGCAGTGCCAATGGGATAAATGTGCTCATCAGAAAGCCCTGAAATGGCTGGGTGGATTATTGCAGTGATATGGTTTAAGTGAAAAATAATGTCCAATGATAACAGCTCTGAATGGACCCCATCTCCATCTCACCCAAGGACTGATGCTTCATGTGAATGTCAGCAAGGAGTATAGCAGACCAGCTCAGTGCTGCCCATGTGTGTATACACATTTACAGGAATAAGGACCTTGTGTAACATTCCCAAACATGTGTTATAAGCACAGACACTGTACCCTGTACTTACCCCTAGATGCCGTGTTGCTGAGCTTGCAGCCGCTGTCTCTCTTTAATCAGTAAGATGACCCCTACAACAGCACTGATAATTCCCAGGATGATTCCCAGAACACAGATCACTGTCCAAGGACCAGACTGTTCCTCGGGTACTTCAGGTTCTACATTAGAGAGAGGCAGGGAAAGATTGAGTGTCTCATAGTGAAACTCCAGATATCAACAGAGTGGAGAGACTGTTAGAGGGTCTCACTCAAGCTGTTATGCATCAACAGCTTAAATGCCCACAGGCCGTGCTGTAATTATGTTAGTCATATACACAAGATTCCAAAGGCTAGGAATTACTGATGGCAATGCTATTTGTAAAGAAAAGATTTTACACTATAGAAAGAATAAGATAGATTCATCAGGCAGTACCAGGACTGGGAAACTAGTTATGAGCAGAGATGTGAGATACTTATAAAAGCACAGAGTGGAATTACAGCTATTTGGCTCAGTATCCCATTACTGAATCTTTGAAAGAATTATCCAACTAGTCTCAATCACCTGCTCTTCATTCATAGCCCAACACTGGCTTGGAATTCCAGCTGACCAGACAGTGTTATTCCAGCGAAGAAGGATGTTGTGCATGGGACCCTGTAGAATCTCCGTTGTAGCAGACTCTGAAGGAATTGCTGGAAGATTGATTTTCCACAAGGCAATTTCTCTATGTTGAGAACCTGTATGTTCTGTGTGTGTGTGCCTGAGTGTGCGTGTTCTGCGTGCATATGTTTGTGTGCGTGCATGCGTACTACATGTGTGTGTGTGCTCCGTGTGTATGTGTGTGTGCGCATTCTGTGTATGTGTGGATGTGTGCGTGTGTTCTGTGTGTATCCTTTGTATGCGCATATGTATGTTCGGCGTGTGTACATTCTGTGCATGTGTGAGTATGTGTTGTGTGTATGCGTTTGTGTGTGTAGATACATGTGTGAGTCTGTGTTCAGTGCATATCTCTGTGTGTATATACATACACATTCTGTGTGTGTGGTCTGTGTATGTGAGTTCTGTGTACGTGTCTATATGTGTTGTGCACATTCTGTGTGCGAGAGAGTTCTGTGTGTTCTGTGCGTGCCTTTGTCAACTGTGTGTTTGTGTGTGTATTCTGTGAGTGTATGTGTTTGCTGCATATGTATACTGTGTGTGTGTTCTCGGTATGTGTGTGCACGCGTTTGTGTGTATGTGGGGAGTGTGATGTGTGTGCCTGTTCTCTTCATGTGTATGTGTTGTGTGTGTGTTTTGTGTGTGTGTGCATGTGTGTTCTGTGTGCCCTTGTGTTCTGTGTGTACACTTGTATGTATATGCATGTGTGCAAGTATTTATGTGTGCATGTGTGCATATGTATGCACATGCTTGCACATCTGTTTGTGTGTATGTGCTCACGTGTTTGTGTGTGCATATATGTACATGTGTTTGTGCGTGTGTACGTATCTAAGTGTATGTGCATGTGTACATGTGTTTGTGTTTACGTGTGCATGCATGTTTGTGTGCGCATGTGTGTATATTTTTCTGTGTGTACACATGTTTGTGTGCAAGTACAAGTGATTGTATACATATGTGGTGTGCTTGTGTGTGCATGTGTCTCCATGTCTGTGTACATATACAAGTATTTGTGTGCACATATGTATGTTTGTGTGTACCTATGAGTGTTTGTGTGTACATGTGCTTGTGTGTCCATGTATGTACATATGTGTTTGTATGCATGTATGCATATTTCTCTGTGCAACCATGTGTGTGTATGTATTTGTGTGTGTATGTGTATGTGTAAGCATATGTACACATAACTTCTCCCTCCTTGTATTCTATTCCATGAATTCTCTGAGGATTTTGATTATTTTCTGGACCTGCTCAGGATATTTTCATGATCTCTGTACCCGAGTCCCTAAGTAGCATTATGTACTGATGATGGGTCTAGGTGTTACAGACATCGGTGGTGTGGATGGGAGTCACTGGTGAATCTGGGGTTCAAGCTACTATTTACATTGGAGTTAGGGTAAGTTTTTAATCCTCTAATCTCTCCTAGGTGGCTATAAATTTAAATGAGTCAGGACCCTCCAAACTCAGTTTTTTATGGATGTTTTTGGACAGTTCGAGTTGCAGGGGAATTGTCTATCAGAAACGTCAAATTTCAGGCCAATTTCCCTGTGCTGAGTTATCCTGATGCAGAACTCCAGTCTGAGCCATTAATTATCTCCCTAAAATAATTTGCCACTGCACCTCCAATGTCTTACCTGTCTGATAATTGGATATTTGGAGAAATAAATCAGTGACAAACATGAAACTATCTCCTATCATGATAACTAGATCAGTGCCCATTTTGGATTAAAGCACTGCTGGAATCTCATATGGATGTAAATGTTCTCTACGTTGCTGTGGCTGGTGGCACTGACATACCTCCCACAGCCTCACCTACTCTTTGACGCCACGACTACTTACAGTACTAGCTAATAGACTGAATCACATGACAGTCATCACATCTGCTCAAGGCTCATAACGTCCTTGACATAGTTGTAACAATATGCCCTGACAGAGAGCTTTGGGCATGAGTACTTGTTTACCTTTGAAAATGATGCTCCTTGAGACACTGAGCTCATCTCTGTAAAGGCCAGAAATATCTGAGAGTGTTTGGAACCTCTAACAATGTCAGGCCACCCTTCAATTATAACATTAATAATGATAGTGCGGTGCCTTCAGTTATGGGGTGTTTGCTGTTTTGAATTGGCATTGTTGAACAAAATGCAATAGATTAAGAAGATCTTCCACCTGAATATCATGTTGTCAATGTTTAATTCCAGTGGAATGCTGATATTGGGTTTGGGTTTGGCAATCTGCTTACAGAATCAAAGGTATTTGTATGGGGATGCATATGATGGATGGTGTCATTGTATTCCAAGTCTTCACACTTATATTTAAGCTTTTCCTGTATGTGAACACCACACTATCTGGGAGGGTCAACTGATGGATTTTTATGCTCTTTGAGGTGCAATATAGTGTCACTGTTGAAACTTCCTATGACATTAAACCTATTGTTATACAATTGTTGTAAATCCTGGACTGAGTCAATAAGAATATTCTCTGTCTTTTCTGCTACCATGGGTAGCTTGGTGATCTGTGAGTAGTCACAGTTTTGAGAGCTGTATATACGGTAGTTCTGCCATTGCTGGTCGGTTTGTGTCCATCGGATAAAATATGAGATTTCCATGTTTAATTACTGTAGCTACATTACACTGTTAATGCAGAAATGAAAGAGATGGGAAACCCATTGTATACAGGTAATGTCGTGGCTTTCAGTAGTACGATAGCGTTTTGATGGTCCTGGTTAATGTCCTTCACTAGGTTCAGTCAATGTCAGTCTGTGGTTGAATGTGTGCTTGCCAGTTTTCTTTGTGAAAATTATGTTGGTTGTGGAAAAACTTCCAGCAGGTTAACATCATGTGTTACATTCAGAATGTTGAAAGCCTGTTCACCGTCTGGTTGGATGTTGTTCTACTCTGGGTCTCACATCTTTTGCTGTGAGCTTGGTGTATGACCTGCATTTACACAAGTCTTTTCTGCATAACTTGCTGCTGTAACTGCATTCTGTTTGAGTGTGTCCTGTTGTAGGCTGCAGCTTTATATATAGATTTTTGAATAAGGACATTCTTTAGTACACAGACTTGGACATCAGGACAACTAAGCAGTGGCTGCTATAACGCAGACATGACACACAGTTTATTTACTTTGCATGTCCTGGCTACAACATTAACTGTATCTAATGCCTGCAGATTTTGCAGAGATCATTCCCTCTGGGATACCCAGACCATTCCACAACCACCAACACCACCACCCTTTCCGATGTAACTGTAGAACGTGCAACACCTGTCCCTCTACCTCCTCCCTGCCCAAGGGCCTAAACAGTCTTTCCAGGTGAAGCAGCATTTCACCTGTACCTCCTCCAATCTTGTGTATTATTTTCGCTGCACCCAACGCGGCCTACTCTACATTGGAGAGACCAAATGCAGACTGGGTGGCCGCATTGCGGAACACCTCCGATCTGTGCACAAACAGGACCCTGACCTTCCTACAGCTGGGCATTTTCACACAGTGTCCTGCTCGCATGCCTACATATCTGTCCTCAGCATGCTGCAGTGGGATGTAGGGAGAGCTAGCTAATTGGATTAAAAAAGTGGCTTGATGGTCCAAATCAGAGGGACGTGGTTGTTTAGACGAGAGACTTGTGACCAGTGGTGTGCCGCAAGGTTTGGTGCTGGGTCTATTCTTGTTTGTCATTTATATAAATGATTTGGATGAGAATGTAGGAAGCATGGTTAGTAAGTCTGCGATGACACCAAAAATGGTGGTGCGATGGACAATGAAGAAGGTTATCTAAGATTACAACTGGATCTTGATCAACTGAGCAAAGGAATGGCAGATGGAGTTCAATTTAGAAGAATGCAATGTATTTCATTTTGGTAAAACAAATCAGGGCAGGACTTATACAATTAATGGGAAGGACCTGGGGAGTGTTGTGGAACAGAGTGACCTTGAGGCATCAGTACATTGTTCCTTGAAAATGGTGTCACAGGTAGATGGGAGTACACTGGATTACTACAGATACTGAGGCTCTGGTAAAGAAAATGAAGGAGGCATGTGTTAAGTTGTTTGGCACGCTTGCCTTCATCAGTCAGTGCATCGAGTACAGGAGCTGAGACATCATGTTGCGGCTGTACAAGATATTGGTAAGGCTACATTTGGAGTACAGCATACAATTCTGGTCACCCAGCTATAGGAAGTATGTTATTAAATTGGAAAGGGTGCAGAAATATTTACAAAGCTGTTAGCGGGACTGGATGGTTCGAGTTATAAGGAGAGGCTAGATTAGCTTGGACTTCTTTCCCTGGAGCATCGGAGGCTGAGGGGTAACCTTATAGAGATTTTTATAAAATCATGAAGGGAAAGGGTAAGGTAAAGACGTCTTTTCCCTAGGGTCAGGGAGTCCAAAACTAGAGGGCATAGGTTTAGATGAGACAAAAAATATCTAAACAGGAACTAAAGGGCAATTTTTTCACACAGAGGATAATGCATATATGGAACAAACTGCCAGAGGAAGTGGTAGAGGTGAGTACAATTACAACACTTAAAAGATATTTAGACAGATATACAAATAGGAAAGGTTTAGAAGGATATAGACCAAATGCAGACAAATGGGATTGGTTCAGTTTAGGAAACCTGGTTGGCATGGACAAGTTGGACCGAAGGGTCTGTTTCCATGCTGTACATCTCTATAATTCCAAGACTCTGTAACTGCAGGGGCTACAGTCTTCAACCTTGTCAATCCACTTACTTGCCACACTCTCAGTCAAACTCTGCTGACACTGCTGCTGCAGTGATAATGTCACTGGACTCATAATCCAGAAACCAAGACTAACAGTCTAGGGACATGGCTTCAATAAAGTAAGTTGTTAGTGGAATTTAAATTCAATTAAAAAACCAGAAATTAAAAGCTAGTCTCAGTAATGATTGTGACATAGATTTTTGTTAAAACCCACCTGATTCACTAACATCCTATAAAGAAGGAAATCTGCTGTTCTTACCTGGTCTGGCCTGTGAATACATATGAATTCAGACTCAGGGTAAAGTCATTGACACTTAATTCCCCTCTAAAATGGCCAAGCATGCCAGTTCAAAGATAATAACAGATGGGCAACAATTGCTGGTCTCACTCACATGGGCCTCACTCACTCACTCATGAATGAATAAAAACAAGGTGTGACTGCTTTCATTATTAAAGTATTCAGGTAACTTTCTCCTTCTATGATGCTTCAGGTTCTCTGTAACTTGACTGCAGCTTATTAACTCAAAGTCAAACTTTTTCTAGCTGCAGACACTAACTGGACAAGCTCCCACCTACTAAAGTCTCAACACTTCATCTCTCCAATAGATGCTAATTAATTAATATCTTCCTTGTTTATAATTATAAATGCTACGAATCACTACTAATATTTACTTTTGTGAGTATTACCTTATTACTCTGAATAAAGCTTTACAACTATTAATAAATTTTGAGTTTCTAGAAGTTAAAGGAGGAAAATACTAACCAACCAAATCACCTGTTTCCTTATGAGAGTACTCAGAACTTGGCTGAGAAGGAAAATAAGGAGCATAAGGTGGAGGAGAAAGGACAACTGCAATCTATGGCCAAATTCTTCACAACCTCCAAGCTCTCAGTGTTTGGAGAAAGAAAGAGAAGAAACAGCGGCAAAATAAATTAAAGACAAAGTAAGCAAAAAGAAAGGGTGGAAAAGAAGAGGGACAGACAATTGGAGACAAAGAAGCATTTATATTATAGGTTAATATGGGAATTACCAAACAAAATAGTTTATATGCATTTAAAACATTTCCAAAGCATCTTAAATTGACTAGTTTTCCATTGAAAATTTAAAACAGGGTTTGGTGTGAAATTCAGTTTCTCAGAATTAGGTAAATCTTGGAGCTCTGTTTTCCCAATCACCGAGATTTCAATCTTGCTGAAGATAATCACCAGTGAAAATAATCTAAACTACAGAAGTCAGAGTGTGTGGAACATGCAGAACAAAGACAAGTAAATCTCAAAATGTAAATGGATATATATTGCAATTGGTATGATTTTGGTTTGCGTGGTGTTGTTTTAAATCTATTTTTTGCAGCATCAATACTGGGTAAGTTCAGCTGACTGGAAGTATGTTGCTGAAGACTATACGATGGACTTGGTTTTTCTCATTCTGTGAAGGCCAATCTTTGACTTAATTACATTGTTGTGAGTTTTTTGTTGGAATCTAGACTGGGTGTATAATCCACTAAACAGCCAAAGTAAATACTAATTACTTCATATTGCTTGGGATTCTACTGTTTTGGTTAAAGAGAGGCCTTTTAAGAAAAAGCCGGGGAGTTTGGGTATTACACACAGTTTATTAGACACTAGGATGAATTCAGCCCCTACACAATGAAATCAATACTGACCCCAGAATACAGTGGTTAGATCCTGCAGCCCCTCATGTTTCACATGACAGGAATACATGTCTCCAGGATTTGGGATGAAGCTCAGGTATGTGAATCTCTGATAGGAATAATCCTGTTTCATATAGAATTCCGTAATGTTGACTCCGCCAGTCACTGGCTCACTGTTCCTCTTCCATGTCATGGTAATGTGTGGAGGGAAGAATCCATCAGCCAGACAGATCAATGTGTTGGGCTGTCCCCATTCGACAGGCTCTTCAGGATACATGGCAATCTGAGGGGCAGCTGTGGGAGAGAGACAGGACACAGCAATAGGTACAATTAACCAATGTGTAAAATATATAATGAGCAGCTACTGTATAACTAATTCCGAATCATTAGGAGACTATCAGTACACATCAGAAATTAGACTATTTTTATGTAGTGGATGGGAAGTTAACTAAAGGAAGAATTTATATAGTATATCCTTGGGTCCTTTACATACAATATGTTGTGTACATAGCAAGATCCAGAAAACCGCCAATGAAATGAAATCAATATCATTTGTATCAGATGGTCTTAGTTGGAACTAAATCTTGACTGAGATGCTGAGAAAATGGTCTGCTCTTTCTATAGGGACATCATGGATCCTTTGATAACCACCTCTGATGACAGATATGACCTCAGTTTAACATTACAATTAAAAGAGAGAACCTTTTTTTAAATCTCAAGATGTAACATTTTAAATCTAACATTGTAAAGTTCGCATTTATTGTCTATCCCTAGTTAAGTCTTGCCCTGACTTGCCTTACCAAAATGTAGCACCTCACATTTATCTAAATTAAACTCCATCTGCCACTCCTCAGCCCATTGTTCTTCAAGGTCTGATCAAGTTGTTGTTTTGGGAGGGGTGGGAGGGGCATGGGGTGCACATTCAAAAACAATGAAGAATTTCCTGGTAGGGCCATTTGTTAATCATCAACTTAACTGAAGTCACAGGACCAAGTTCCCAAAGATATTCGTGAAATCATGACAAAGCTTCGCTCAGCTGCTGCCACCAAAATTCGGAAGATATATCATTTCAGCTGGCTTCAGTCAGCCACAGCTAAACGAAGGTTTGGAATATCGAATTCCAAGCGATGGTAAGAAATTGTGAAAGTGTCTGAAACTTGTATGAAGGACTATACAGATAGTAGATAAGTCCCTTGCTAAATTTTCTAACATGAGGTTTAATGCTTTCACACTAACGAATTCAAGCATAGAAGCCTAGAAGAACAAGAACCATTATGCGCACGATGGGGAGTACGCCATGGATATTGGATGGTGAAGAAGGAAAATTAAATCCATACCATAGGCAATGGCAGGATGTTAAGAAATAGTTTTCCATTTATAGAAACCATTGCGTTACACAGAATAAAGCATATAATTCAATGCCATAAACCAGATTACCAGCCTCAGTAAATGGCATCACGAGATGTGGTCCTAGACCTCTGTGTACACTCGGATTCATTGTTTATCCTGTGACACCAGAACATCCTGCTTAAGCCTGTGAACTTAAATGGGGTCAAATGATATGGAATATACAAAGAGTAGCAGTACGGTAATCTCTTAGGGACATGTACAGCATGGAAACAGACCCTTCAGTCCAACTTGTCCAGGCTGACCAGATATCCTAAGTTAATCTAGTCCCATATACCAGCACTTGGCCCATATCCCTCTAAACCTTTCCATTCATATACCCATCCAGATGCCTTTTAAATGTTGCAATTGTACCAGCCTCCACCACATCCTCTGGCAGCTCATTGCATACGCACACCACCCTTTGCGTGTAAAAGTTGCCCCTTAGAT
Organism: Chiloscyllium plagiosum; assembly: GCF_004010195.1. Classification (NCBI taxonomy): domain Eukaryota; kingdom Metazoa; phylum Chordata; class Chondrichthyes; order Orectolobiformes; family Hemiscylliidae; genus Chiloscyllium; species Chiloscyllium plagiosum. The sequence goes on from NC_057746.1 coordinate 1,354,522, forward strand.
CTCTTTTATATCTTTCCCCTCTCATCCTAAGCCTATGCCCTCTAGTTCTGGACTCCTCCACCCCAGGGAAAAGACTTTGCCTATTTATCCTATCCATGCCCCTCATGATTTTATAAACCTTTATAAGATCACCCCTCAGCCTCCGACGCTCCAGGGAAAACAGCCCCAGCCTGTTCAACCTCTCTTTTGTAAACTTCTATAAGGTCACCCCTCAGCCTCCGACGCTCCAGGGAAAACAGCCCCAGCCTATTCAACCTCTCTCTATGACTCAAATCCTCCAACCTTGGCAACATCCTTGTAAATCTTATCTGAACCATTTCAAGTTGCACACCATCCACCTGTATCATAACTATTTTGTTCTGAGCAGGTTTAGAATGTATGGGTTCTGTTCAATATGTTTTCATATGATCAGCCTGGATTAATATGGAGCATGTGCTCAAGCAGCAAACAATGCATCACTAAATTTAGATATACATATTTTACCTGTACGATTACCAAGATTAATGAAAGATATTAATTATTCAAAAAATTGTTTCACTTTGACACAGAATAAATCCTAAAATTCAGATAAAGTCCCTGAAAAAGGGGATGATTCTTCATGTTGAGATATTATGATGACTACTGAAATCTACCTATGGATAAGAATTGCTTCATATATTCAAATAATTGTCTATTTAATTATTCCTACTAATTTATTTGGTGCAAGTAAGTCAGAAAACAAAAGAAAAAAATCAACTTAAAAGGAATTGAACAGGAATCAATTCTCAAGTAAACACTTGCCACAGGTCACACTAACCCCCCAGTCCTGACCCCAGGTGATCAGAATATTGTTAAAATATTTTGCTGCCTAACATTTGAAAGAAGGTGCTTAGATTTAACTCACTCAAATGGGGTTAGTGAGTTTGTTCCTACCTGGAACAGACATCATAGAAAAGGGCAAAATGAAAACCCTGCTAAAAGTGGCAGTGAGTCCATTACACCAGAATCTTTGAGACATACGTAAAAAATTATTCCAAATGAATTTGGGGCAATGATTGACAAGGTTGGCTATCACACTTTCTGACCAAGGAAGCAACGTTTGCACAGGTAGTTTCTAAAATGCATCTTAATCAAGCCAAGACATAAAAACAGATTGCAAACCAGACAGAAGCAGCGGTGTATTTATGAAGATTAAGCCTTGAATTGTGATAAAGCACATGTCCCATCAAAATGTAAATATGTTTTATTGGAAAACTGACTGCAAGGGACTTTATAAGTTGGAAAATTGCTGGGGAAGACAAAAGAGAATGGATTATTTCCTGGATGGGTCAAATCATATTTTATACAATGATTGCACAATATAATTGATTAATGCCTTTTGAAAACTATGACTTCAATATATAATAAATTAATTCATCCCTAAAATAGTATTGAAAACATCAAAAACCTGAATTACAAGTGAAAGGGGTGGGAGGGTGGCAAAGCAGGGGTATTGAGGAGAGAGACAGAATAGGGAGGAGAGAAATATTGGAGAAAAAGAGGTGGCGGTAAAGGTCTGGAGGAAAATGAGTGGGGGAGAAGGATTAGGGAAAAAGGACGGGTGGATAACAGCAATGGTGGGGGAAATAAATAGTGGGAAAGGTGTGTGGAAAGGAGTGGTGGGGAAAGATGTGGCACGGTAAGTAATGAGGGAAAAGGAGTTGGGGAACAGAATGCAGTGGATCTGAGTTGGATTCAGTTGAAATATTAACTTGGAAATAAAGTTACAATCTGAATATTTTGGTGCTACATCAGTGAAGACTTGATTTTCTGGGAGTAATATAAGCAGCTTTTTTCATTATTACGTTCCTTCCTCAACCAGTCAAATCTGCAATAGTTTCAAATCTGTTCCCATACTGTGTTTCTCCTGCTCTATCATTCACAACAGATTTTAAAGTTAATCAGTGATACATTCATTTACATAGGCCTCAGACTGTACCTGGTTTAGTATTAGTAATATGTAAGTCACACGTCTTAGTTAACAAATAATAGTTAGTTTTGTATGCAATAAGCTTAAACACTGGTGCTTAGATTTGTAACAAAGGTGTGAACTGTAGTGACTGGAACAAGGTCAGCCAGGTGGACTTCACTGACTTCATTGAGTTCAATGAGTTCCTGATTGAGGCTGTTACCTGGTTCAGAGAGCCCTGGCTGACAGATAGAAACAGGAGTGACAAGGTTCTGCTCTCTCATGGATTTGGCTCCGTGCTTGCTGCGTCAGTGTTATGTACTGTGCACTAGGAGAAAGTGAGTACTGCAGATGCTGGAGATCAGAGCTGAAAAATGTGTTGCTGGAAAAGCGCAGCAGGCCAGGCAGCATACAAGGAGCAGGAGAATCGACGTTTCGGGCATAAGCCCTTCTTCAGGAAAAAATAGGGAGGAGTGACTTGGGGGAGGGGTGTTGGAAATGCGATAGGTGGAAGGAGGTTATGGTGAGGGTGATAGGCCGGAGTGGGGGTGGGGGCGGAGAGGTCGGGAAGAAGATTGCAGGTTAGGAAGGTGGTGCTGAGTCCGAGGGTTGAGATGAGATAAGGTGGGGGGAGGGGAAATGAGGAAGCTGGAGAAATCTGCATCCATCGATTGCAGATCTGCGAAACGTCGATTCTCCTGCTCATTTGATGCTGCCTGACGTGCTGCGCTTTTCCAGCAATACATTTTTCAGTTATGTACTGTGCACATGTAAATAAAGGGTGACTTGGTGACATGATACCACCCTACGTGGAGTTATTTCATATACTATGTAAATATATGTAACTAACCTTCCTGAAAATTAACACGCACAGTCTAGGAAAAACAAAAAATAGAAGATCTCTCTGGATTGTTAACTGTTAAGTACTTTGGCTAGAGGACAGTTAAACTCAAGAGAAAATGATTATTCACTGAATGTCCCAAAATGGTGTTCTATGGCTGAACTCTCATTTAGCACAAATAAAAACAGAAATTGCTGGAAAAGCTAAGCGGGTATTGGCAGCATCGGTGAAGAGAAATCAGAGTTAATGTTTCAGGTCCAGTGACCCTTCCTGCAGAACTTGCTCAGTTTTGAGGAAGGGTCACTGGAAGTGAAACATTAACTCTGATTTCTCTTCACAGATGCTGCCAGGCCTGCTGAGGTTTTCCAGCAATTTCTGTTTTTATCTCTGATTTACGGTATCCACAGACTTTTGGTTTTATTTCTCATTTAGCACAAGCTGCTGGTACTGCAATGTGTTTCTGGAATGGCTGTCACTAGCTGATTTTATTTTCACTAGAGACAGAGATAGCTTCTGAAATACATATTCAGAACTCTGTACAAGTGGTAAGGATGTTTCAGGTCACATACTTTGCTGACAGAAGTTCCCATGAAAGGGAAAGTGAGCAAAGAGCTTTTCTTTTTGAGACAAATTACCACAGAATCTTTCTTGATGCTTTGTAGCATTATTCTAACCACAAACATGAAACTTCATGCTGAAAATCTTGGAGACTAGATGTTTCCGTCTGAATCTGTTCCTTGCTCATGCAACATTGTTCCTGTTGCACCCAGTGCATTTTCCTTTTGCTAAGTGTCCTTTCCAAAAGCTGAAGTTGTATATGTGCATAGGTCCAGTCAATGTTACTATAAATTAATATTTGGACCATACATCTTTATCAAAATATTAAATCTATAATTAATGTGTTAATAAACAAATCCTATTCAGCATAATTGAGTGAGTCAATTTGTTCCTTTGCAATTTGTTGGTGAAAGCAACCATAAAGTCAACCATTTTATAAAAGAATAAGGATTAGAATACAAGAATAATAATTAGGAATGGAATGTGCTTCAGTCACATGCGTCAACCACACTCCAGCAAACTAACAGGTCAATATCAACCCCTGCTGCAGCACTGCACACACATCTGTTATAACACCCTCAATGATTCTGTGTCATGGGAAGGAAGAGGATATTTTCACAGACATTGGAGGTTTAATCACATCATCAAGAGGAGTAAAGTAACGAGTAGTCCTCAGTTGCCAAAATTAATTCTAGATTTCATGAACTTAGGTGAGGAAATTTCCCGCTGACTACTAGATACCATCTTCTCTCATTTGATGAATCAATGCTTCTCCATGTTGAATAACACTTGGAGGAAGCACTGAGCTGGCAAAGACACAGAATGTGTCTATTATAGGAAAGATGTGGATGCTTTGGAGAGGTTCAGAGGAGGTTTACCAGGATGCTGCCTGAACTGGAGGGCTTATCTTTTGAAGAGAGGTTGACTGAGATCGGACTTTTTTCATTGGAGAAAAGGAGGAGGAGAGGGGACCTAATTGAGGTATACAAGATAATGATAGATAGAGTCGATAGCTAGAGACTATTTCCCAGGGCAGAAATGACTAACACTTGCACACACATCTGTTATAACACCCTCACTATCAGTGGATTCACAACATAGCAAAATTTAAACATTCAGTGACCCTCGTAATTGTTCAGTTGTTACTCACCAGACTTTACAAATAACCAATTTTGGACACTAAGTTAATTACTTAAACAAAAATTAACAATTTATTATTAATAATGTAACATTAGCAGAACACAGATGAACTACAAGTCAATCTAATGAATATCTACCACCTAAACCCAATTTTCTTTGATCACCAACTCTGACTCACACACTGACAGACACAGTTAAGGAATACATATTTTTAAAAATAAAGAATTGTAAGTTGCCAGTTTGATAACTATTTTAACAATGACCATCAGGCCTTTAAGAAATGGAATGGTTTGTACTACAGGTGCGAAGGACTGTATCTTGCTTCAATTCCGAGATCACCAGTCAATGCAAGTCACTTCTACAGACTTATGGAGACTTTTACTTATTTCTTACAGTTTGGGGTTCTTTTCTGAGGCCTTCCAACAAATCGATAACTGTAGAATAATTAGAGAGAGCATAACCAAAACCAAAAACACTCCTGCAGCTTCTGAAGTAACATTGCCTCCTGCTCAAAAACCCTACTCAGAGCCAGTTCACCCTTTGATTTGTCATGGACCAAACCAAACCCCCTCAAATCATGTCAAGAAGATAGTCTCGACTCGAAATCTTTCTTATTTTAAAATAAGTGTAAGACATTAGATTCTGGACACATTATGATTAGTCAAAATTGACTTTAAGCAAAGCACACTTTATTCTTACACTACAGTTAAAATAAAAATAAAAGAACTGGTTTAACTATAACTCTATCAAAATGCTTAATGAAGTCATTTTTTTTTTTACACATAAACTACTACTGTTCCGATATTCGATAAATAGCAGCATCCTATAAATATACTTGGCAAAGGTAAATTCATAAAAACCACCAGGAGAAAATAAAATTTCAAAAAAGGAAAGACAGAACTCAAGCTTTTGCAGCTGGATCTTCTTCCAAAATATCAGTTCACCAAATGAAAAGGAAAACCTGCAATCCCTGTGTCTGTGTATTCTTGACTCTGGTTTAAAAAAAACAAGGCTACCTAAATTGTTGAGCCCAGAGCAAACAGCTTAGCTCCAAGTTTACAACACTTGCTTTCAGAACAAACAGAACAGAACAAATTCTTCTTAAAGGCACATCTCAGTAACAGATTTTCTTTTTTACCAACTTTTGTTGTGATTGGCTGACTAGCACATGTCCTCCCCTGATTGACTAATTCATCATTCAACAAACTGTCAGTCCCTGAGCATAAAACATCTGGGTATTAGATTGTCTACAGTGTTCTTTGAACAGTGTTATGACACAAGGTAAACCCTCTGTTTAATTTAAAACCAGCAACATGGAAAAGATCTATCCCATGCAGTAATCTGTAAAAATTTGAATGGCAAAGAACTATGTAAAGTAAAAATTACCAACTTTATTTCTTAATAAAGAGAATAATTAACTAACCACAATTTACAATTTCTTTCTCTAACCTATCTTTTACCTTGCCCTCTATAATACTAGTTTGATAAAACCCCCAATTAAGATTTACAAAACACCACTTCTTATCTCAAAACCAGGCAGCTGTACATTCTTGTCTTTGGATCTTCCTGTGTCCTCTTTGCTCCTCGTTAGGAATTTCTGCGTCACAGGTTACTGATCGAAAAGGTACTTTTAAGAGAGATATCTTTTCAAGCAGTCTGTTACATGCTAGGACTTGGAAGGTTTCCTTGAACAAATGGAAATGTACATTGAGTTTCGAGGTGCTTAACTGTTACAGGGAAAACCTTTCCAGGTAAAGGCAATAATGACATGAAGGTTTCAAAGCATGAGGATAGCAAATCCTCATGCATCAAATTCCAACTTTCTTCAGCTTCCATCATTTAAATTTGGACAAAATTTCTTGAACATTACTGAAGCCTTTTCATTTTTAACAGCATAGTTATGAAGTATCATAAAGGAAGAAACAGAAATTTCATCAAAGTGAAGATCAACTAGCAGCGTCTGTATGCTGTTTCCCAGCTGGACCATAATCTCCACTTCTTAATTTTTTTGGGAAAGTAATTATCTCAGAGTGTCAGTAGCATGTAACAAACTGCTTGAAAAAAATCTCTTAAAAGTATCTTTTTGATTAAATTAAGCTGGAGAGTTTACCCCGTGTCGTAACAGCAGTCATGAACCTACATCATTTTTCCAGTTCAATTCTCAATAGAAAACATCAGTCTTTTGTTCTCTCTTTATAAAGTTATTCAAAGTTAAAATTGAACTCTCAACTGCAACTCACAGTTCCAAATCAAATATGAGAAAATAAAAGAAAAAATAATGATGGTCTCAACATATTGTAGACCCACCAGAATGCTTTCAGAACTGTTTGAATTTCCTGACTTTAACATAGTACCATTGTTGATGTAACCCTGCATTTTGTTCACATTTAAATAAACATACAGGACTCTGTTGGCAACACATTAGAAGGTCACCTCGTGGGTCTGCTCCTGGGCCTGGCCAAGGTGGCCATCAATAGGTCCAGGCAGCGGGCAACTGAGGGGATCACAGTACACAGCTGTCTACTCTGCTTAAAGAAAATATTAATCATGTTACCAGCCTGTGATGAAGCATTAATATAAAAGTAAATCAAATGCTTAATGGAGACTTACAGAATGGGCAAGGACATTTATTCAACTCAAATCAAAATAACATTCTAGTGTGATAATACATCCCAGTCACTGTACTGCCCACAAGTTTGTAAAGGCCTCTATGGTGATGGTGGACACCGTGAGGTCCCTCTGAATTGACACCTGTGTGTGAACATAACTGTGAAAGAGGGGGCAGGTATTTGGTTTCTACAACCTCCTCCATGGCCCACTACCTGAACCTGGGATGGTCACAGTGACCAGGTCCAGAAGCATGTTTATTAGGCGGGCCTTCGACCTGCCCACCTATCTCCCTCCCTCCCTCCTCCCTGCACAGGATGTCTGTAGAAAAGCAGCATGGGGCTGAAATACACCAAAAAATTTAAAAGCAGTCCCTTTTAAAAAACTGAAAACAAGCTACAAACTATGAAAAATCATTTCCCTATAGGTATATAATCTGTAAATGGCTTAGCACCCTGCAAACTTATTCAGTGTACTATTGAATGGGACTGTGTGCATCACTCTCCACATCAGATAACTGAAGGAGAAAAGAATAATCCCACAGGGGATCGAACTGGGGCTGTCT
>NC_057746.1:1362659-1363413 GCF_004010195.1 Chiloscyllium plagiosum
AGACACAAGTCACATCCACACACACTGCACAGTAAGACAGGCACAATCCCCATCCACGCACCCTGTACAGTGAGACAGGCATAATCCCCATCCACGCACCCTGTACAGTGAGATGGACACAATCCCCATCCACACACAGTGCACAGTGAGACAGGCACAATCCCCATCCATGCACCCTGTACAGTGAGACAGGCACAATCCCCATCCACGCACCCTGTACAGTGAGATAGACACAATCCCCATCCACACACAGTGCACAGTGAGACAGGCACAATCCCCATCCTTACCCAATGAACAGTGAGACAGACACAATCCCCATCCCCACGCACTGCACAGTGAGACAGACACAATCCCCATCCAAACACAGTACACAGTTTAACCGGCACAATCGCCATCCACACGCAGTTCACAGTGAGACAGTAACAACCCCATCCTCACACACTGCACAGTGAAACAGGCACAATCCCCAACCACACACAGTGCACAGTGAGACAGACATAAGCCCAATCCACACACACTGCACAGAGAGACAGACACAATCCCCATCCCCACGCACTGCACAGTGACATAGACACAATACCCATCCACACACAGTGCACAGTGAGACAGGCACAATCCCCATCCACACACAGTGCACAGTGAGACAGGCACAATCCCCATCCAGGCACAGTGTACAGTGAGACAGGCACATTCCCCATCCTTACCCACTGAACAGTGAGACAGACACAATCCCGATTCACACACAATGCACAGT
>NC_057746.1:1363468-1365797 GCF_004010195.1 Chiloscyllium plagiosum
TCATCCTCTGCACAGTGAGACAGACACAATCCCGATCCACACACACTGCACAGTGAGACAGACACAATCCCGATCCACACACACTGCACAGTGAGACAGACACAATCCCAATCCACACACATGCACAGTGAGACAGACACAATCGCCATCCAAACACATTACACAGTTTAACCGGCACAATCGCCATCCACACGCAGTTCACAGTGAGACAGTAACAACCCCATCCCCACGCACTGCACAGTGAGACAGACACAATCCCCATCCAAACACATTACACAGTTTAACCGGCACAATCGCCATCGACACGCAGTTCACAGTGAGACAGTAACAACCCCATCCTCACACACTGCACAGTGAGACAGGCACAATCCCCATCCACACACATTGCACAGAGAGACAGACACAATCCCCATCCACACACAGTGCACAGTGAGACAGGCACAATTCCCATCCACACACACCCTGCACAGTGAGACAGACAGAATCCCCATCCACACACACTGCACAGTGAGACAGGCACAATCCCCATCCACACACAGTGCACAGTGAGACAGGCACAATCCACATCCACGCACCCTGTACAGTGAGACAGGCACAATACCCATCCATGCACCCTGTACAGTGAGACAGGCACAATCCTCTTCCACGCACCCTGTACAGTGAGATCGACACAATCCCCATCCACACACAGTGCACAGTGAGACAGACACAATCCCCATCCACGCACCCTGTACAGTGAGACAGGCACAATCCACAACCTTACCCGATGAACAGTGAGACAGACACAATCCCGATTCACACACAATGCACAGTGAGACAGACAAAATCCCCATCCACACACAGTGCACAGTGAGACAGGCACAATCCACATCCACACACACTGCACAGTGAGACAGACACAATCCCTATCCTCACCCACTGCACATTGAGACAGACACAATCCCCATCCCCACGCACTGCACAGTGACACAGACACAATCCCCATCCACACACAGTACACAGATTAACCGGCACAATCGCCATCCACACGCAGATCACAGTGAGACAGCAACAACCACATCCTCACACGCTGCACAGTGAGACAGGCACAATCCCTATCCACACACAGTGCACAGTGAGACAGGCACAATCCCTATCCTCACCCACTGCACATTGAGACAGACACAATCCCCATCCCCATGCACTGCACAGTGACATAGACACAATCCCCATCCACACACAGTGCACAGTGAGACAGGCACAATCCCTATCCTCAACCTCTGCACAGTGAGACAGACACAATCCCGATCCACACACACTGCACAGTGGGACAGACACAATCCCCATCCACACACAGTACACAGTTTAACCGGCACAATCGCCATCCACACGCAGATCACAGTGAAACAGCAACAACCACATCCTCACACGCTGCACAGTGAGACAGGCACAATCCCTATCCACACACATTGCACAGTGAGACAGACACAATCCCCATCCACACACACTGCACAGTGAGACAGACACAATCCCCATCCATACACACTGCACAGTGAGATAGGCACAATCCCCATCCACACACAGTGCACAGTGAGACAGACACAAGCCCCATCCACACACACTGCACAGTGAGACAGGCACAATCCTAATCCACACACACTGCACAGTGAGACAGGCACAATCCCCATCCACACACACACTGCACTGCGAGACAGACACAATCCCCATCCACACCCACTGCACAGTCATACAGACACAATCTCCATCCACACACACAGTCCTTAGTAAAACAGACACAATCCCCATCCACACACACACAGCGCAGTGAGACAGACACAATCCCCATCCACACACAATGCATAGTGAGACACTCAAAATCCCCATCAACACACACAGCACAGTGAGACAGGCACAATCCCCATCCACACAGTCTGCACAGCTAGACAGACACAATCCCTATCACCAAACACTGCACATTGAGACAGGCACAATCCCCATCCACACACAGTGCACAGTGAGACAGGCACAATCCCTATCCTCACCCTCTGCACAGTGAGACAGACACAATCCCCATCCACACACAGTACATAGTTTAACCGGCACAATCGCCATCCACACGCAGTTCACAGTGATACAGGCGCAACCCCATCCACACACAGTGCACAGTGAGACAGGCACAATCCCCATCCATGCACCCTGTACAGTGAGACAGGCACAATCCCCATCCACACCCACTGCACAGTGAGACAGACACAATCCCGATTCACACACACTGCACAGTGAGACAGACATTATCCCCATCCACACACACTGCACAGTGAGACAGACACAATCCCCATCCACACACAGT
>NC_057746.1:1367278-1373299 GCF_004010195.1 Chiloscyllium plagiosum
GCACAGTGAGACAGGCACAATCCCCATCCACACACACTGCACAGTGAGACAGGCACAGTCCCCATCCACACACACTGCACAGTGAGACAGACACAATCCCCATCCACACACACACTGCACAGTGAGACAGACTCACGCCCCATCCACACACAATGCACAGTGAGACAGACACAATCCCCATCCACACACACTGCACAGTGAGACAGGCACAATCCCCATCCACATACACTGCACAGTGGGACAGACACTGTCCCTATCCCCACACAGTGCGCAGTGAGGCAGACACAATCCCCATCCACACCCATTGCACAGTGAGACTGGTAGAATCCCCATCCACACCCACTGCACAGCGAGACAGGCACAACCCCATCCACACATACTGCACAGTGAGACAGACAGAATCCCCATCCACACACACTGCACAGTGAGATAGGCACAATCCCCATCCACACACAGTGCACAGTGAGACAGGCACAATCCCCATCCACACACACTGCACAGTGAGATAGGCACAATTCCCATCCACACACACTGCATAGTGAGATAGACACAAGTCCCATCCACACACATCACAGAGAGACAGACACAATCCCCATCCACACAAACTGCTCAGAGAGGCAGACACAAACCGCACCCACACACAGTGCACAGTGAGACAGGCACAATTCCCATCCACACACACAGCACAGTGAGACAGCCACAATCCCCATCCACACACAATGCATAGTGAGACACTCAAAAACCCCATCCACACACACTGCACAGTGAGACAGGCACAATCCCCATCCACACACACACTGCACTGCGAGATAGATGCAATCCCATCCACACACACACTGCACTGCGAGATAGATGCAATCCCCATCCACACACATACTGCACAGTGAGACAGACACAATCCCTATCCACACCCACTGCATAGTGAGACAGACACAATGCCCATCCACACCCATTGCACAGTGAGACAGACACAATCTCCATCCACACACAGTGCTCAGTAAGACAGACACAATCCCCATCCAGACACAGTGCACAGTGAGTTAGACATAATCCCCATCCACACACACACAGCACAGTGAGACAGCCACAATCCCCATCCACACACAATGCATAGTGAGACACTCAAAATCCCCATCCACACACACTGCACAGTGAGACAGACACAATCCCCATCCACACACACTGCACAGTGAGACTGACACAATCCCTATCCCCACACACTCCACAGTGAGATAGGCACAATCCCCATCCACACACACTGCACAGTTAGACTGACACAATCCCTATCCCCACACACTGCACAGTGAGATAGGCACAATCCCCATGCACACCCACTGCACAATGAGACAGACACAATCCTGATTCACATACAGTGCACAGTGAGACAGACACAATCCCCATCCACACACAGTGCACAGTGAAATACACACAGACACACTCTCCAGCCCTCTGGAATACAGGTTGAGTATTCTTTATCTGCACCTCCATAAACCAAAAACTCCCTGAAAACTGAAGGTAATTTTGTACACAGATGTTTTCAGACCTTTCGACACACTTAATTCAGGCATTTGTGTAAAAAAAATTCCCTTTTATGTCCATTCAAACCAAGCTCTGGACCTGAATGGACCTATTGCTAAGTGTGTCCAGAACTGAAAATATCCATTGCCTGCCACCTAGTTGGTCCCCATGGTTTTCAGATCATGTGGACTAACTTATAGCCATGAGATAAAGAAGTCAACTGAAATTACCAAGGTAAAGTTTTAAGCACAACAAGCCAAATGATCTATTTAGTTTATGTGACTGTTTACCTGAAAAGGAACATGCAAACATGAATGACACAGTCGGTGAGAGTGAGGTAGAATTTTCAGATCATGTGGACTAACTTATAGCCATGAGATAAAGAAGTCAACTGAAATTACCAAGGTAAAGTTTTAAGCACAACAAGCCAAATAATCTATTTAGTTTATGTGACTGTTTACCTGAGAAGGAACATGCAAACATGAATGACACAGTCGGTGAGAGTGAGGTAGAATATATATATATATATATATATACAGTTCACAAATTGAATCTCCTGATATACTGAAGAAGGGTCACTGGACTCAAAATGTTAACACTGTTTTCTCTTCATAGATACTTCCAGACTTTCTGAGTTTCTCCAGCAATTTCTGTTTTTATTTGTTATTGAAATAATGGGACAGTTAGACTCTCTATTCCTGTAGTTACATGCTCCCGATGCTCTACATCAGTGAGATCAAACGTAAACTCAGAGCATATTTCACCGAGCATCTCAGCTGGGCTCACAGAGGCCGACCTGACCTCCCAGTAACTGCCCATTTTAATTGTCCTTCCCACTCCCTCTCTGACGTGACCATCCTCGGCCTCCTCTATTGCCACAATGAATCAGACATTGGAGAACAACTCCTCATCTTCTACCTTCTCCAATTTCAAATAACCTCCCTTCCCATCCCCTGACTCCCTTCCCAGCCCCTTCCCTTCCATTCCTCTGATGACTCTTCCTTCCAGCTACTAACTGGATTCATTCCTCCCATCGACCAACCAAGTCATACCCCCATCTGCGTTCACTAATTTCTGCCTCACCAACTTGCCTCTCTCCGCACCCAAAACCCTTCCCTTTATCTACAGCGCCCCATACACCCACCCTCAACCCTGATGAAGGCTTATGCCTGAAACGTTGACTTCTCCATCTCCTGATGCTGCCTGGCTTGCTGTGTTCTTCCAGCTCCTGCTTGTCTTCCTGTAGTTAGAAACAGGACAATTACAGGATCCAGTTGCTTTTGTAATTTAAGGAAATTTGTACAGACAAACCAGGGTGTGCAACTTTAGTCAGATATGGTCTGTATGTAGCAAAATCTGCAACAATAGAACAGCAACCTAATTGTTTAAATCCAGAGATACAGGCTCAAGTGAAAACAGACATTAAATATGTGTCGGAAAACCACTTGTTCAAACCTAGTTACAGCAGTTGGACTTCTCCAGTAGAATTAGTTTCTAAACTTAATTGGTCATCCAGATTCTATGTGGGTTACGAAAAAGTAAATGTCATGACGAAACAAAATGTACTCAATCTTCAGTTGAAGTATTGTATTGATAAGGTTGGCAGTACAAAGATTGATTTATTAAAGGGATCCCAGCAGGAATCTTTGATGTCAAGAGCTAAAGATATATCAGCTTTCTTTTAGACCAAATGGATTAGCCTATATATCAATATCATAATTTGGCTTTCAGTTAAAAATACAGTAGCTGCTTTCCAAGGGCTTATGAACCAAGTTTTAATGGGTGTTTCCAATTTGTGTGGTTCGCTCAGATGATAAATACAAATTAAAACCTTTTTAAAATACTTACAGTTAGCTGACCTCAGGATAAATCTTACCAAGAGTGAGTTTGCAAAAGCAAAGATAACTTACCAGGACATCATAAGGCAAGGACAAGTGTTGTCAAGAATAGTGAAATTAAAAATATTGATGGATTTTTCGATTCCTAAGCCTAAGTGGAAAAATAATGTTAAAAATCACACAACACCAGGTTATAGTCCAACAGTGGGTGGCACGGTGGCACAGTGGTTAGCACTGCTGCCTCACAGCGCCAGAGACCCAAGTTCAATTCCTGCCTCAGGCGACTGACAGTGTAGAGTTTGCACGTTCTCCCCATGTCTGCGTGGGTTTCCTCCTACAGTCACAAAGATGTGCAGGTCAGGTGAATTGGCCATGCTAAATTGCCCATTGTGTTAGGTAAGGGATAAATGTAGGGGTATGGGTGGGTTGCGCTTCGGCAGGTCGGTGTGGACTTGTTGGGCCGAATGGCCTGTTTCCACACTGTAAGTAATCTAAAAAAAAGGTTTAATTGGAAGCACACTAGCTTTCAGAGCGACGCACCTTCACAATCACCTGATGAAGGAGCGTCGCTCTGAAAGCTAGTATGCTTCCAATTAAACCTGTTGGACTATAACCTGGTGTTGTATGATTTTTAACTTTGTACACCCCAGTCCAACACTGGCATCTCCAAATCTTGGAAAAATAATGATATCTTTAAGCTGTGTCATGTCTATTGAAAGTCTATGCCAACTTTCATTACAGTGGTTATTTCCCTAAAAGATTTGTTCCAAAGTAAGCAAGGATAAAATGGTTAAAAGAGTGCCAAACAGCTTTCGAGAATCTGAAGATAATCCTAACAGACCACCTCTGACTTCAGTAAACCCTGATGATACTCATGACTTGGGATTGGGTGCAATGTTATGACAAAAACAAATATTCTACAACAGAAAAGGAATCCACAGGATTATTACTGGCTCTTAAATATTTCAAAATATATGTACATCTTGTCCACAAGGAAATATTAATGTATACTGGCCATAATAGCTTGGCATTTGTAGAATAATAACGCTAGATTATTTCTGTGTTACTGGAAAAGATATAATTCCTGATGCGTCAAATGGGGAAAAAAGTAGCTGTAGAGAGCAGTAAGGCTTCAAGAGCTCTCTCTCGCTCTCTTTCTCTCTCTCTCTCTGTTTTTCTTCTGGTTAAAATTTGGAAATGTGATAAAAGTAACACAACTGTATTTCGACTCGCTGACAAAAACTGAAAAGCCAAACTGTGACCATTATCCAAAAACCTGTATCCACCTTGATTTTCAATTGAACTGCAAACTTTGTTAAATAAAATCTTAAATTAGTTTATAGCTGTCAGCAATTCAATTTGTCAGTAAGAAGTTTTGTGGACTGTATGAATTCAATCTCTATCCTTCATTTTATTGATGATTGGTCATCAGGGGTGTATTTTCCCTTTTTGATTTTTAAAAAATTGTTACCTCTGCAGAGTCATTATTGTTCAGTGAGTGTATTGAAAAGTAAAAGATTAGTTTCCATTCTGGATTGTACATCAGGTTTTCATGCATTTTTGCTGTTTGAATAATAAGCTTTGTTATTATAAACTTGATTATTTTGAGCTTATTGAACAAGTCATATGAATGTCAACTGTATTGTGAAAAGTCATACAAGGAGAAAAATTGGCTATTTTTGCTATTAAGTTTAAACATTTACACTAATAGTAGAGTAGTCTGGCTCGATTATCAGTACATTTTCCCATCATGATTGTAACAGTGCAACCTAAAATAGTTTTGATAGCATACATTTAAAAGTAAGCATGCATTGTCTTAGACATGTGCATGCACACAGTCTTGCAGCCTCTGTCTTCTTTATTCATTCTATTTACATTTTACAGTCTTTTTGAGAAGGGAACTCACCTCTTGCTATCAAAGTTTGTCCCCCCCCCTGCCTATACACACGCAGACTTTATTAAATCTTAACTTCTCTCTCTTCTTTCCCGTTATATTGCTTTGCACTTAAAGATGGGCTAAACCAGAGGTGCCCAACCTTTTGCATTTATGAGTCACGTAGACCAAACTGCAACCTTACACTGGTCACAATTTTGGAAAATTTCATATAATTGAAAAATGGCAAAAAGATTCATTAGCTTTTAATGTCCATTAATGTGAAGACAGTTTCATTCATGTTAAATGTATTATTAGATTTCATTTTTTTCCTGTGTACATGACCATTTCTTCAAAATAGTTTGATTCTTCCAGGGCTTTTGGTCCAACAATGCATTATTATGGAAGATACAAATGTCAAAAATGTCTGTCTGCGAAAATATTACACTTAGCAATTTAGTGAGACTGCTGAGGTTGATTCTGGGCAACCATTCTATGCATTCAAAATGTGAATCTCACATTGTACATTCATACAAACTACCAATCCTAATGAAGTTAACATACGCTTGCGTAAAATGGCTGCACCGGGATCGTTAGAGTTGTAGAGTCATAGAGATGAAGAACTGGTTGGTATAGGGAATGCTGGATGACTAAAGAAATTGAGGGTTTGGTTAAGAAAAAGAAGGAAGCATATGTAAGGTATAGACAGGATAGATTGAGTGAATCCTCAGAAGAGTGTAAAGGCAGTAGGAGTATATTTAAGAGTGAAATCAGGAGGGCAAAAAGGGGACA
>NC_057746.1:1374056-1377150 GCF_004010195.1 Chiloscyllium plagiosum
CTTGGAGGATGGTCACCCGAAGGTCCGAGGCTGAATGTCCTGGACTACTGAAGTGTTCCCCAACTGGGAGGGAACCCTCCTGTCTGTTGTTTGCTGTGCGGTACCCATTCCTCCGTTGTCGTAGGTTTTGCTCGGTTTCCCCAATGAACAATGCCTCCGGGAATCCTTGCCTGCAACGTATAAGATAGACAACGTTGGCTGAGTCACATGGTTACCTGCCATGTACAAGGTGGGAGGTGTTCCTACACATAATGGTGGTATCTATGTTCGCACTCTGACACATCTTGCAGCGTCTACCGTGACAGGGTTGTATGGAATTGTCCTGAGAGCCGGGCAGCTTGCTACGAGCAACGATCTGTTTGAGGTTTGGCGGTTGTTTAAAGGCAAGTAGTGGAGGTGTGGGGAAGGTCTTGGTGAGGTGCTTATCCTCATTGATAATGTATTGCAGGTCACGAAGAACATGGCGCAATTTTTCAGCTCCTGGGAAATGCTGAACAATGAAGGGTACCCTGTCGGTTGCAGCACGTGTCTGTCTCCTGAGGTCATTAGGGTTCCTTGCTGTGGCACGTCGGAACTGGCGATCGATGAGTTGAGCATCGTACCAGGTTCTTGTGAGGGCATCCTTGAGTACTTCCAGGTGTCCATCACATTCCTCCTCATCTGAGCAGATCCAGTGTATGCGTAGGGTTTGTCCATAGGGGATGGCTGTTTTAATATGTTTTGGGTGGAAGCTGGAGAAGTGTAGCATTGTGAGGTTGTCTGTGGGTTTGCGGTAGAGCTAGGTGCTGAAGTGTCCATCCTTGATGGAGACATATGTGTCCAAGAATGAGACAGATAGTCGAGAGTAGTCCATGGTGAGTTTGATGGTGGGATGAAACATGTTGATGTCACTGTGTAGTTTTATCAGTGACTCCTCGCCATGGGTCCAGTGGAAGAAAACATTGTCAATGTACCTGGTGTACAATGTTGGTTGGAGATCCTGCATAGAGAAGAAATCTTGTTCGAACCTGAGCACAAAAATGTTGGCATATTGAGGTTCAAATTTGGTCCCCATGGCTGTTCCATGTGTCTGGATGAAGAACTGGTTGCCAAAGATGAAGACGTTGTGATCAAGGATAAAGGGGATGAGTTGTAGGATGGTGTTCGGAGATTGGCAGTTGTTGGTGTTGAGTACTGAGGCTGTTACTGCGATGCCATCCTTGTGGGGGATGCTGGTGTAGAGTGCGGACACATCCATTGTGACGAGGAATGTTCCCGGTTCAACTGGTCCGTGGGTGCTGAGTTTCTGTAAGAAATCCGTAGTGTTGCGACAGAAGCTGGAGATCCCCTGTACAATAGGTTTCAAGATGCCTTCCACATAGCCAGAGAGATTCTCACATAGGCCATTGCCTGATACGATGGGACGTCCTGGTGGCTTTGTGTACCTTTGGAAGGCAATAGAAGTCGCCTACACTAGAAGTACGTGGGATGAGGGTGCATAGGGAACTCTGAAGGACTAGATCCAAAGTTCTGATCAGTGTGTTTAATTCTCGGGTGTGTTCTTTGGTCAGATCAGCTGGTAGTTGCCTGTAGTGTTCCTGGTTGTTCAGTTGTCGGTACACTTCCTTGCAGTAATCTGTTCTATTCTGAATGACAATGGCTCCAGAGGTGTTTGCGCCAAAGTTTCCGAGACAAAGCAACCATGTGGAAGTTTGAAACAATAGCGGGTCTATGATCTCCATGTTGTCTCCAGTACAGTAGACTATACTAGTTTTCAGCTTTGCAATGCATTGGCATTGCTTCCTGGGAGCATAGAAAACGTCTGGTTAAAAAATTAATGTTAAACCAAAGTTGACCAGCGTTAACTCAACTGGCAGTACAGATTAGAAAAAGTTATTTAAAAGGGATCTGAGGGACAGCTTGTTCATGCAGAGAATGGTGCACATAAGGAACAAGCTGCCAGAACAAGTGGTAGACAGATACATGGGTAAACGGGCAGACGGGTCTATCCACTCAAGGATAGATTACCTGTTTGTGTCCCGAATGCTCTCGGCCAGGTCCACCGACGTCAAGCCGGAGTTCTTCTCTGACCACTGCCTCCTGCTGCCGACTGTCACCTACAGTAATGGAACGTGGAAGCTGAACACAAAGCTGTTGACCCCGGGAAACATTGAGGAGCTCAAGAGGGACTACGCAGGTTGGAGAACCGTGAAGCCCCTCTTTGAGTCCCCAGCGGAATGATGGGAAACAGTAAAAGGGAACATCAAGAGGTTCTTCATCCTCAAAGGTTGAGGAAGCGAGAGACAGGTGGGGGAAACTGTCCCAGCTCCAGGAAAGTATGCAGAACCTGCTCCTGCTGCAGACGATGGGGGTGGATGTCACAGAGGACCTCAAGGAGGTGAAGGGCCAGCAAGCCACGCTCTTTGCCTCGGAGGCCTCCAAGATAATCTTCCGGTCCAGGGTCTGCTCGGTGGAGCAGGACGAGACGTGCTCACGTTTCTTCTTCCAGAAGGTGCACAAAGAGAGCTCTGTGCTCAGCAAGCTGAAGGAAGAAGATGGCTCGATAACGTCATCTCAGGCTGACGTCATGAGGATCAGTAAATCCTTCTACGCCAGTCTGTATGACGCAACGCCGACCGACAGCGCGGCCTCCCAGTCGTTCCTGTCCTCTATCACGGAGGTCTTAGACGACAGAACACGGGAGAGGCTGGACCAGCCGCTATCTCTGGACGAGCTGTCCAAGGCCCTCGAGTCCTTCAAAAAGAATAAAACTCCCGGAAGCGACGACTTACCGGTCGAGCTCTATTCCGCTCTGTGGGACTTGATTGGCCAGGACCTGCCAGAGGTGTATGTCAGTATGCTTCGGGCAGGTACCATGAGTGAATCCATCAGGAAAGGCATCATCACCCTCGTCTACAAGCGGAAGGGGGAGAGGGAAGAACTCAAAAATTGGAGACCAATCTCACTGTTAAACACAGACTACAAAATCTTGTCAAAGGTCATCGCCAGCTGGGTCAGGTCTGCTCTGGGGTCGGTGATCCACCCTGACCAAACCTGTGCTGTGCCGGGCAGGAAGATCGCTGAGAGCTCGCGCTCCTCAGGGATACGATCGCCT
>NC_057746.1:1380517-1391759 GCF_004010195.1 Chiloscyllium plagiosum
ATCCCCATCCACACACAGTGGTCAGTAAGACAGTCACAATCCCCATCCACATACACACTGCAAGTGAGACAGACACAATCTCCATTCACACACAGTGCACAGTGAGACAGACACGATCCCCATCCACACACAGTGGTCAGTAAGACAGACACAATCCCCATCCACACACACTGCACAATTAGACAGACACAATCCGATCCACACACAGTGGTCAGTAAGACAGTCACAATCCCCATCCACATACACACTGCAAGTGAGACAGACACAATCTCCATTCAAACACAGTGCACAGTGAGACAGACACAATCCCCATCCACACACACTGCACAGTGAGACAGACACAATCCCCATCCACACACAGTGGTCAGTAAGACTGACATAGTCCCCATCCACACACACTGCACAGTGAGACAGACACAATCCTCATCCAGACACACACTGTCCAGTGAGACAGGCACAATCCCCATCCACGCACAGTGCATAGTGAGACAGACACAATCCCCATCCACACACAGTGGTCAGTAAGACTGACACAATCCCCTTCCACACACAGTGCACAGTGAGACAGACACAATCCCCATCCACACACAGTGCACAGTGAGACAGACACAATCCCGATCCATACACAGGGCACAGTGAGACAAACACAGTCCCCATCCACACACAGTGCACAGTCAGACAGATACAATCCCCATCCATACACAGGGCACAGTGAGACAGACACAGTCCCCATCCACACACTGCCCAGTGAGACATACACAATCCCCTTCCACACACACTGCACAGTGAGACAGCCACAATCCCCATCCATACACAGGGCACAGTGAGACAGACACAATCCCCATCCACACAGACTGCACAGTGAGACAGACACAATCCCCATCCATACACAGGGCACAGTGAGACAGACACAGTCCCCATCCTCATACAGTGCACAGTGATTTGGAGGAACCGGTGTTGAAATGGGTGGACAAAGTTAAAAATGCCACAGCACTAGGTTATAGTCCAACCTATTTATTTGGAAGCACTAGCTTTCGGAGCCTTGCTCCTTCATCAGGTGGTTGTGAAGCAGGACCATAAGACACAGAATGTATCGCAAAAGATAACAGTGATACCATGATACATTGAACAAATCTAGATTCAAGTCTTTCAAATCATGAAAAATGCAGACTTTGTTGAATCTGTTTGGCTTGCTCTCATCAGAACAATTCGCAAGAATACCTATTCAAAGGGAAAACCAATATTTTCACTCCATGGGAGGAGAGTGCTGATTATTGGCACGTGGACTCTAATTGGTTTAAGTGTTCCCATGAAAAATGTACGAATTAATAATATCACTGTTTTGGTCATTCATGGGAAGTGTGTATCACTGGCGAGGCCAGCAGTATTGCCCATCCTTAATGGCTCAGAGAGCAATTAATAATCAACCATATTGCTGTGGGTCTGGAGTCACATGTAGCAAACCAGGTAAGAACTTCCATTTTCTTCCCTGAAGGGCATTAATGAATCGGATGCTTTTGTCCCGACAATCAGCAGTTTCATGATCACCATTAGACTCTTAATTCCAGAATTTTATTGAATTCAAATTCCACCATCTGCCCTGACTGGATTCAAACCCAGTTCCACAAGATATTACCTGGGTCTCTGGATTAATGGTCCAATGACAATATTGCTAGGTCATTGTCTACATTTTAACTTGACTTTGATTAGTTAGGACTTGGGGGTGCGTGGTATTGGACTGGACTGGGTTGGACAAAGTTAAAAATCACACAACACCAGGTTATAGTCCAGCAGGTTTATTTGGAAGCACTAGCTTTTTGAGCGCTGCTCCTTCATCAGGTGGTTGTGATTTTTAACTTCGATTAGTTAGAATATTACCCTGAGAAAGGAACTAGCAAATGGCAGACATAGTCATAGAGATGTACGACACGGAAACAGACCCTTCAGTCCAACCCATCCACACCAACCAGATATCCCAACCCAATCTAGTCCCAACTGCCAGCACCTGGCCCATATCCCTCCAAACCCTTCCTATTCATATACCCATCCAAATGCCTCTTAAATGTTGTATTTGTACCAGCCTCCACCACTTCCTCTGGCAGCTCATTCCATACATGTCTAAACCTATGCCCTCTAGTTCTGGACTCCCCGACCCCAGGGAAAAGACTTTGTCTATTTACCCTATCCATGTCCCTCATAATTTTGTAAACCATTATAACCTCAGTCTCTTATGCTCCAGGGAAAACAGCCCCAGCTTGTTCAGCCTCTCCCTATAGCTCAAATCCTCCAACCCTGGCAACCTCTTTGTAAATCTTTTCTGAACCCTTTCAAGTTTCACAACATCTTTCCGTTAGGAAGGAGACCAGAATTGCACGCAATATTCCAACAGTGGCCTAACCAATGTCCTGTACAGCCGCAACATGACCTCCCAACTCCTGTACTCAATACTCTGACCAATAAAGGAAAGCATACCAAATGCCATCTTCATTATCCTATCTACGTGTGACTCCACTTTCAAGGAGCTATGAATTTTTGTTGAGTTGAAAAAGGCACAGTGCACAGTCTTGATCCTCTGTCTGTCAGGAGCAAGGCCCTATGGATTAATATATGCATCTTTCAGTGTACATGAGTACCTGACTCACAACCCTGAATTGATTGCCAGAATAATTCTTTGTACACTCAGGATTATCCAACATATGTTGTCCAAAATTGTCCAATTTTGAATGTTGTTGTGCATGTTTTGTAGGTGCGGGCTGTTTTGGTACAGTCAGATCATGAATTGTTGCAAACAGTCAAAGGGATACGCTGTTTAATATGATCTGCCAAAACATCTCAAATTTTCTGAAGGAGTCCAAGATGAAAATATCCAACAAAATGGGCCTTTTTTCAGTAATATTCAAGTTCCAGTCTTGATTAGATGGGCCAATGAGCCAAGCAGTGTCAAATGGAGATTAATTTTGATAAATATGAGGTGTTGCATTTTGTTAAGGCAAACCAGGTCAGGACTTATACAGTTAATGGCAGGGCCCTAGGGAGGAATATTGAACCGCGGGACCCGCGGGTCCTTGAAAGTGGCATTGCAAGTAGACAGGTTAGTAAATAAGGCATATGGCACATCTACCTTCATTGGTCAGGAGTTCGGACATCATGATGAAGCAGTACAAGACAATGATAAGGCTGCTTTTAGAATACTGCATACCATTTTGGTTGCCCATCTATAGGAGGGACACTGGTAAACTATACAGGGTACAGAAAAATTTACAAGAATGTTGCTGGGACTGGAGGTTTGAGTTATAAGGAGAGGCTGGATAGCCTAGGACTTTTTTCTCTGGAGCGCAGGAGGCTGTGGGGTGACCTTATAGAGACTTTTAAAATCATGAGGGACATGGTTAAGGTGAATGGCCAAGGTTTTTCCCAGGGTGGGGAGTCCAAAACTAGAGGGCAGAGATTTAAAGTGATTTAAAAAGGATCTGAGGGACAACTTTTTCATACTGAGTTGGACCAAATGATCTGTTTCTTATGACTCTATGACTCCATAAAAAGCTATTTGGTAGTTAAATTTCATTCTCTCTAACCAGCTCTGAATAATATAATAGTAAAGTTAAATGCTGAAATTGTGCTTCTATTTTCAATACATGCAGTACAACCAAATTAAGTTTGAATGAAGTGTACCATGGGAAGCCCCTTCACTCAGTTCTGTCGCTTTTCCTTGATGTGATTTCTTAAAGTTAATATTCACTGCAACTGGGAGCTTCCGGTTTTCTGCAATAAGAACAACAATAAACTGTTGACCTCAGAACTTCGGTATGTAGCAGTAATTACGGTTTAAACATTTCCTTCAAACATTCCAGTGGAAAGTACATAAAATTCCAGGGCGTCTTACTGTAGGAAATATACTGGATACACAAGCCATTTTTGAGAACAATATAATTAGATTTATTTTCAATACATTAAGCTAGTCATTTGTGCAAACAATACATTCAAGGCTTTCAACTGCACATGTTTGTCTGATAGTTAACTAGACAGTTTGACAGGAGTTGATCAAACTAATTAATTGTAATCCTTCATCTGATCTTGAGATAGACATTCACTCAAAATAAACTTGGGACCCATGCAAAGAGAATGAAAACTCTCAATGTAGCACATCCTGATTTTCACATTGGTAATTTCTTCTTAAGATGGTGAATGGGCGGCCAAATGATGGACTGTTTAGTTAGGTAGTACTGAGTTTCTTGAGTCTTATTGGCGATCCACTATGTACATATGTTTCTCCAGCCTCTCCCTATAACTCAAACCCTCCAGTCCCAGCAACATTCTTCTAAATTTTTCCATACCCTTTCCAGTTTAACAATGTCCTTGTAGAAGTGTGACCAATGTAATCCACTTCTGACTTAAAAGGTATGTTCTAACTGCAAATAGGAAAGTAGGCATGTGAAGGTAAAAACAACTAGACGTTATGTGTCCAGGTTCACTAATTCACCAGTGTAGACAATGGACAGGAGAAGTTAGCACCTGAGTTCACAACCTCTGCGTGTGACAGAAAATCATCCAGGCAGCAACTCTAATACCAATGATAAACGATCGCAACGAGATCAATGTTGGGACCTGAGCCTCCAGAACATAGCAGCAATAAATTAAATAGTTTTATAACCTCACCCCAGTATTGTGAGCACAGTAATCTTGCTCCCTCAATCACCTTCTCAATTTTCAACCACATTGCTCACAACACTCCGTTCCACTACTTCCCTTCACTCTACTATATCACTGCAGCATACTTCGCCACATCACCTTCTTCTCCCTTCTTTGCAGGCAAACAGTTTGTACCAGGAGGCCGCCATTGCAGGAAGCTGAGTTTTTCAGTAGAAGAATTTAAGTACTAGGAACAGGAGTAAGTAATTCAGCCCCTTGAGTCTGCTTTGCCATTTACCGTGATCATGGCCAATTGCACCTTCATTTTCCTGCCCACTCCCCATAACCCATTAAACTCATTGATAATTAAAATCCTTATTATCTCCTCCTTAAATTTACTCAAATGTCCTGGTGTTCACCATTCTCTGGGGCAGTGAAATTCCCCAGATTCATGACCCTTTGACAGAAGTATTATCCCTGTTTTAAATTTGCTACTGCTTAACCTAAAACTGTGACCTCTTGTTCTAGAATGTCTCATAGGGAAAACATCTACTTCTACATCTGCTTGGTCCATCTGCTTTAGATCTTAAACACCTCAGTTAGATTTTCACTCTTGTACACTCGAGCAATTGTTGGTCTGATCTGCTCAATCTCTCTTCATCAGATATCTCCTCTCCCCTGTGGAAGAAACAATGACAGCCATCATGGGCAGGAGACCAGTCATGGCTATAGTGAGTGACTATGCTGGGAAGCACTCATAAAGACCTTCTTTTCCCTTCAGACTTCTCTCTCACCCAAATACTCTGCACTGCACACTGCATAAACTTTTGACAGCCAAACCTTTCACTTTCACATCACACCTTTCACACTGCACCTTGGTCCTTAATTGCAGATGCTCTAAATACCCCTAAAACATTTCAGGAGGAAATTCCCACCCTTCCTGAAAGTGTAATTTCTTACCATTGGGCCCTCCCCATTATTACACCCAGTTTAGAATTAAAATGGAGGAAGAGTTTTCATTCAGATGGCTTTGAGACCCCAGGCTACCAAACAGGGCTGATGTGCATCTCAAATAAAATGCAGCTGCACAGCAGGACAACCCAATGTAGGAGAGTGTGGTGCTGGAAAGCACAGCAAGTCAGGCAGCATCCCAGGAGCAGGCGAATTGACGTTTCATGCATAAGACCTTCATCAGGAATCTTATGCCCGAAACATCGATTCTCCTGCTCCTCGCGTGCTGCCTGACCTGCTGTGCTTTCCCAGCACCACACTCTCGACTCTAATCTCCAGCATCTGCTGTCCCCACTTTCTCCCAATGTAGGAGACCACCTTTAACATGTACCCACAATTCATGGAAACTATTCTGATTCAATTCTCATCTCCCTGCTATAGGAAAGATGTTATTAAACCTGAAAGGGTTCAAAAATGATTTACAAGGATGTTGTCAGAGTTTGAGCTTTAAGGAGAGGCTGAATAGGCTGGGGCTGTTTTCTCTGGACTTTCGGAGGCTGAGGGGTGATCTTATAGAGGTTTATAAAATCACGAGGAGGATGGATAGGATGAATAACCAAGATCTTTTTCCCAGGATAGGAGAGTCCAAACCTAGAGGGCATAGATTTAAGGTGAGAGTGTAAAGATATGGGCGGCACGGTGGCACAGTGGTTAGCACTGCTGCCTCACAGTGTCAGAGACCCGGGTTCAATTCCCAACTCAGGCGATTGACTGTGTGGAGTTTGCACATTCTCCCCGTGTCTGCGTGGGTTTCCTCCGGGTGCTCCGGTTTCCTCCCACAGTCCAAAAGATGTGCAGGTCAGGTGAATTGGCCATGCTAAATTGCCCATAGTGTTAGGTAAGAGGGGGTGGGTGTGGGGGTATGGGTGGTTTGCGCTTCGGCGGGTCGGTGTGGACTTGTTGGGCCGAAGGGCCTGTTTCCATACTGTAAGTAATCTAATATAAAAGGAACCCAAGTGGCAACATTTTCACACAAAAGGTGGTACATATATGGAATGAGCTGCCAGAGGAAATAGTGGGGCCTGGTATGATTACAACATCTGAATGGGTATATGAATAAGAGGGGTTTAGAGGGATATGGGCCAAATGCTGGCAAATGGGTCTAGATTAATTTAGGGTATTTGGTCAGCGTTGGACCAAAGGGTCTATATCTGGTGCTGTACATCTGTTTGACTCGACTCTGTTCAACATGGATTTGAATCACCAAATCCATTAACTTTTGTGTGGAGTGAACTGATAACTGCCCTTGAAGTGAACACTGCCCCCCAGGAAATTAATACTGTCTCCCCCCCCACCCACCCCACCACTAGGAAATTAACACTGAACCCCCTCCCCACCCAGGAAATTAACGCTGCTGCCCTGGAATTTATTCTGATGCCTTCGCACATTATAATGCTGCCATGGAAGCTCAGATTATTGCTGTCCTGATTCTGAGCCTCACCATTGGAAGGGACTACTTTTTGTACTACTTTACAATTGGAGTACAGCTAAAGTGTCTCAGGAGAATTAGCTTCAGTCATGGGACAGGAGCCTATTTTGTTTTAGAATGTTAGCAGAGTTGCACCTCATCATCCAGTTCTGTTGTTAGGGTCTGACACTCAGCTGGGCCACCCTCCTACCCTGGCTGAGAGGCTGCAGTCCACAGACCGGTATGGAAGGCATACAGCTACCAAAGGTCACCTACCATGGCCACCTCAAGTGTCTGTGGTAGAAACTCAGCAGCTTCCCAGTTCCCAAGCTTCAGCCACTGTGGGGACATCTCATAAGGCCCAAGGAAAAAGGAGGAACGAGGACAGCTATTAAAAACCACCAAGAGTGTGACTATGGAACATGAAGTGAAAGAGAGTTATTATATCACATTTGGTTTTGAAGTACCAGAGAGTCTTCTGACACCCCAGGAAGGTAGCTTGGTGAGGTTTGTAAGGCTGGTGGGAACATGGATTGAGGAACTGTTGGTGATTTGGGAATGAAATATCATATGAAGCACTCTTGAGCGAGTTCCTCTCTGAGGTTTGGCAGCTCTGTAATGGTGGTTGATGTTTATCCTGTTCACCCTGTTCTTTGTGCAACTCAGTGTGGCAAAGTTGTGCTGGATTCAGCAAACACTAACAAATCCAGACCTCAGCTCAGGAACTAAATGTAAAAATACATCCAGGATGGTTCAGATGCAGAGAATTTATTGGGTTTTTTTCTCAATATTGTCTGTAAATATATAGGATTAGTTGTCTTTTTTCTCTCATACAAGGTCTTCCTAAATGATGCTTAGGACTGCTTGGCACCAGAGTCGCTCAGAGTGCACCCCTTTAGTTTCATCAGGTACACAGCACCAGCCCAGGCATGGGCAATTCATAAAAATGAGGAAGGAACGTTGAGCAAAGTCACACTACAAGTGAGAGGAGCAAGTAGCAAGGAAGACAAGTGCAGGAAGACTTGCAGCCCATATTCTGTGCAAGTTCAGGATTGGTAACTAACTGAATTGTGGGCAGGTTTAAAAGGGGATTGAGCCATAATATATGGAGATGTATAATTGGTGTTATAGTGTGCCAGTAATTTTCTGACTAGGTGAAAACTTTAATAGAGTATATATTCATGATCATTGACACTCTGAAAGGGTATATGGGAATACACAAGATTTGTTTTATCCTAATTGTAAAATCCAATGTTGCACTTTATCATAATTTGATGTTTGAATGTGTTTGTGCTAACCTTATGATGTAGAGTGAGCAATCTGCCAGGGCAGGCACAGAATACTTTCTATGAAACAGCCACTATACTACAGAGAAGCATCTAGTGGTGTCAGAATTTTGTTGAAATAGGTTTTGGAAAGTTGTTTAAATCTAAATGCTATGTTTCACCTGGCAGTGGTTCGGGCTTCATAATATATCATTGTGGAAGTTGCATACTGATATCAGGTCATATGGGAATAATTATGAAACCCGGTCTCTCACTGGTCATCTGGAAATTGTGCTGCTGTCTTTAAACTGTACACTGAAAGTTGGAATTTGTAGGTATCATGACTACCTCATGGACACTGCACACTGACAGCCTGATAATGTTGATGAGGTCTGCATCATTTACAGATCAAAGAAATATAAACTCTTCCTGTTCATAAAGATGTTGATGGAGGTGTTCAGTTGTGTTGACGAGCCTGTTCATTACTGAAACCTTAATGGATGCCTTCATTATCATTCCAGTGTCCTCCTGGTCAGATTTCCAGCTTCCACACTGTCAAGGCTGGTGCGCACCCATACCTCTGCTGCCCATGTTCTAACTCACAGAAAGTCCTATTTCTGCATCACGCACTGACCCAGGTTGTTTTCTAGTTAAGCAAAGCCATAACTTTGAAATTGTCAACCTCGTTCTCTATGTTAATTAATTAATTAATTGGCTGTGGGTGTTGCTGTCAAGGCAATCACTCATTGCCCTTGAGACATCTTGCAGCCCCACATCACACTGTGGTATCTGTGCTCCTCTAACTCGGGCTTCTTGACAGTGTAAGATTTTAGTTAGTTCAGTAATGGAGACTGAACCTTCAGCTACCTGGGTCTTACACTTCTGATTTCCTTCCCTAAGCTCTCTATATTTCTACCTTTCTTTCCTTTAAAGGCAAGATTTTTAGCATCTTTCCGAAAAGTTCCTGAAATGCCTCAGACTAATTTTGTTTTATAATGCCCAGTAAAGCAACTTAGAACTTTTTTTATTATGGTAATGTTTTTACGTAAGTGGGAATATTTATTATTGTCTAAACATAATTTACAGTTGGTCTTCTTTCATTTGAACTTGGATTGGGTGTCAACTTCTAACTTTTGTCTGATTTTCAAATTGTGAACTTGTCCCATCTTGCGCCCAGTCGAACTCATGAACCTTTTCCAAAAGCAGCAGTGATCCTCCTACGAAATCCTGTAGAACAGCTTGTGTATCTCCTTCCTATCCAAGGATGGAAATCTGCTGACATTTCCTGGTCTGCACCATATTTAACTCCTAGCCCATAGGCATCTAACACTGTCTTTAAAAGCAAGATTGAATCATGTTGTGAAAATTCAAAGGATCAATGGATTGTACAAGCTGGACAGCTCAGAATGTAAGATTCCATCTGAAAAGCATGGAAGCCATTCAACCCCAGTCAGGAATGAACTTCTCCCTTTAAACCTGACTGCACTGGGCACAAACCATCACTGGCAATGAAAGACAGGACCTTTCACACAGTGATGCATTTCCCCCGTGCTACAATAAAGGCACAGCATTCATACCAATCAAAGTTTGTGCCCATCGAATGTGAAGTCGAATAATCAGTCCTGTCAAATTATTTAGATTTCTCCCACAAAGGGTCATGGATCTAACAGTTAGGAAGATCTTGGTGTTTTACAATTTACTGGAGCTAATTAATAGCCAGTACTTGTTAATTGTGATTGGTTAATAGTTTAGTTGGATGAAGGAATTTGGTGAAATCGGTGAAACAATTATTAAAAATAGTAGATGGGAGTTCATTTCTTCTGTGTACATTATATGTCTGATCACACCTCACCAGGATTAGCTGCTTATTAAAGATTATTAGTGATTTCTAATATGAGAGAGATGACACCTTTATGTCAGATTGTTCTTGGAAAGGTATGATGTGGAATGTTATTGGGACTATTGTGTTGAACTATCGATAATGTTTCTATTGGTGATTTACAGGCTGGTACATGCAGTAAGATTGACGCTGTCCTCAGTTAAGAGTTAATGCTTATAATTTGAGTCACTGCTTATATTCAGCTAATACTTAGAAATGTCAACTTCAATATAATCAAATCATGTGGACTAACCTACACCACAAAACTGAAGTGATGAAGGAACTTGGTAATAGTTAGTTTCTGACATGGAACGCCAGAGGATACTGGGCTGTGACATGAAACTATTAAAATAAACCACAAACAATGAATCATAGAATTATTCAGCGTAGGACAAGCCACTCAGCCCACCTAGTTGAAAAGCAATTGCGTTCTCGATTGTCCTGCTCCTTTCCTCTCTTCGTGTTTTCATGTTGTTATATTTTGGAGATTATAGTTAAATCTTCATCCACAATCTTAGATATGTATTAACCTCCGGCACGCTCCAGTCAGAACTCCTCTGCTCGCCAGTCCCTTTCCCTTTTTTGTCTCCTCTTCGTAATGTTTCTTTCCTAACCCACTCACCCACTTCTGCCCTACCTGGAGACGAGTCGAGGAGCAGAGCGAAAGTGGACTGAGACCCGCTGTGGAGTGGAGCAAACGGGCTATGCTAATCTATTCTTTATTATTCTGTAACATTATAGTTTTTAACACCCAGGTCCTCTGTACCTAAAGATGGTGCCGAAAGGCGATATTACAAACTTTTCGCTGCACTCATTTGAGTGCACATGACAATAAAGGCGATTCTATTCTATCCTATCAGCTATGTCACGGAGGACCTCAAGGAGGTGAAGGGCCAGCAAGCCTCGCTCTTTGCTTCGGAGGCCTCCAAGATAATCTTCCGGTCCAGGGTCCGCTCGGTGGAGCAGGACGAGACGTGCTCACGTTTCTTCTTCCAGAAGGTGCACAAAGAGAGCTCTGTGCTCAGCAGCCTGAAGGAAGAAGATGGCTCG